>NC_141241.1:28000598-28183098 GCF_054856555.1 Leptonotus elevatus | reverse complement strand
ATGAGTCATTCGTGCGGCAAGATATTTTCCACATATTGTGCAGCCCTAGTATCTCCACCCTCCACTAATGTCTTGCTTCGGAAAACTGATTTCAACAACATTCAAAAAGAAATCTAGTCACCTGGTCAACTTTGGCGCAGTCTGATAGCTGTGTCTTCATCAGGTTGTGCTTCAGTGGAAACCTGGGGCAGATGAATAGAAAAATACCAATACAATTAAATTCTTACTAAGACTAGACTGCTATAATATAATTTCATGTAATCATGAATGTGCGACCAGTAATTCTAGTATGTCACATGTATGACACAATATCCAAATGTCATAAGAAATCACGATATGATAATTAACATGATATTGTGAGGTTAGCGATACTCACGATAACTGTAAAAGTAAAATAAAAAAACAAGTCACAATATTGTAAAAAATGAAATAAAAAAATTATATTGAGAAAAGAATGTACTTTTGCTTTTGAGTTTTAATTAATCTTTTATGTTTTGTCAAACCTTGCACGATATCCCCCCAAAAAAACAAAATTAAGTGTGACAACACACCATATAAACATACCATAGTGTTTTTCCATTGTAGCGAAATTCAAACATGAAAACCTTCCGGGCATCATGATACACTCTCAGCCTGTTTTCACGTTCCTGTTTGCTTAGAACTTCTCCTCGATATTCAGTAGGAAAGTCTCTCTTCTGAAAGGAGCAGGAACTGAACACTCCTCGACCTTACAAAGAAAAAAGGATACAACAGAAATATTTCATTATAACAATAATGAAAACTAGACCCATACTAAAGAATATTTTACCAATACTCACCTTTGAATTAATTAATATATTTTATGGTGAAGCCATTCTTGTCTTTACCTAAGGATGAAAAGTATGCTACCTCTTCTTTGGGTTTAACTTTTGCCCTCTGTGGCCTCATGACTGACATGTCTCACTGAAGATAATGATCTAAAGCTATAGAAAAAAATGAGTTTCAATCAGTTTGATAGGTAACTTGGTGCAAATGTCTTGAAGTTGACTTTCAGTGTACCATAATAGCCTGTGCAGTGTGCAGTAAATGTGCCAACGAAAATAAAATACAGTGGATAGCACAGCTCTGCTAAATATTTGCATAAATTAAATGTAATGAACACTAACAGACTTTACTGAAATATTTATATTGAAAGAACAAATTTAAGTAAACACAAATGCAGCAATTTACCAATACTTCATTTATACTGTACTGGTAATACTAAGCCATTGTATATTTTCACATCAAAAACCAGCCTGTTATTGATTTCCTCTTAAAAATTGCAATTAGCATTCATCTTACTCAACAGACGGTTAGCTCTGCTATGCTAACCGTCGCTAACAGAAGCGTAGCAATTCTAAATAATTAGCTGCATCCATCATAATCAACAGATGGTTAGGTATGCTAACGTAAGCTTAGCTGCACTTACACTGGACTTGCATTATAAATCATTTTCGCGAAAGAGGGAGCAATGTACACAAGCGACCAACAACAACAGGAAAAATTCGAGCTTCAAACCTACCTCATTAGCACAGCTACACGCCATCACATCTCGTGAAGTAAATAGAGCCGGGGGCGGTTCTCTATCGGGGCTGCTAGATGACGTCACTTCCGTACTCAGGGCAATATAATAAATCCCGTTCAAATCAACAAATTGGTTCAGTCGTTGGATTATGAACTTTGTTGATAAGAGTGGCTATTGTTCTATGATTTACAGTGTCAATAAAAAAAAATAGATCACATTTAAAATGAACCCCAAAGGCTCATATATTAAATGAATTACCACAGACGAAAACAAAGGATATTATTGCTAGAATTATAGATCATTTTGTAATCATAAAATGTGATTTCAGTTTCAGTTTTTTAAAAAGGTTTTTTTTTTCATTAACGAAAATGTTTTTTTGCTTTAGTAAATAAAATAACCTTGCTGCTGTCATACAGTTGCTGTCCGAGGATGTTTTAGTACTATACTTTAGTAATGGATGCATGTGTTTTTTGGCAAAATTGTGAGCGAGCCCAATTCCTTGGCTGAGAAGCAACCCTGCAAATGAATGGTCACATGATGCTTTCCTTTTGGCATGAAGCAGGACTGATGGTAGCGCTCACCTTTTCTTCTCCAGACAAGCATTTTTCCGGATGCCCCAAACATTTGGAAAGGGGGTTAATCAGAGAAAATAACTTCAACTCTTTTTTTCTTATTTTGGTCTGTATTTATGGAATCCCCTTTTCACTGGTCACACCAGGCCATCCTCCAAAAGTCTTACTCCCTCACCATGGGTGTAGATGCACTCATACCTGCTTACTGCCATTCCTGAGCAAGCTCTACACTGGTGGTGATGTCCTTATCCCGCAGCTGAATCAACTTTGGGAGATAGTCCTGGCATTTGCTGGATTTTCTTGGGTGCCCTGAAGCCTTCTTCACTTAAAGTTTGTAAGGTCACTAAAGGAAATTACTTTAATTTTCATGGCAAATAGGGACTTTGCAATTCATCTAATCACTATAACATTCTGGAGTACATGCAAATTGCCATCATAAAAAAACAATAATAATAAGTCAGCACTGGAGATTTTTAGAAAATCAATGTCATTCTCAAAACATTTGGCCACTGGTGTACAGAAAGATGTTACATTGTAAAGGCAGGGTGGGATGTTAAATGATGAATCAATATACGGCACTGACAGTTTCTCTGTCTCTGCCTCCAGCTGTTCAAAGTGATGTGATAAACAGCTGTTAACCATTGTATATTTTCAAATAAACAACCACTGCAAGAATTAAATGCTGAAATATATAATTAAATGTCATAGTGTATTTCATTATTTAATTTATCTACTTAGGAATTGGTGGCTGCAAAAAAAAAAAAGGCTCTGCGTCTACAGACAAACATTCACAATACACAGCATTTTGAGAAAAAACGGAATTATGGGGACATGTGCGTAATTGTGGGGACAGGTGACGGTCAGCCAATCAAATGCTGTGAAATATACACTGGTGTGAATAATTCATGAAGTGGTGCATTACGAGGACCTTCCTACAGGGGGCGTCATCAAATACACAAAAATACACAAATTCATGTAATTATGGTTTACAAGGACATTGGCTAAAACTTTGGATTTAAGCCTTCTACAGCCCTAGAAGCACTTCTGCATTGAATGAATTATGAGGACATGGGCTGTGTCCTCATAATTCAAAATGTCCTCGCAGTGTTGCGTGTATTCAGGTGACATGTCCTCATAATACACAAAGGCAAACACACACACACACACACACACACACACACACACACACACACACACACACACACACACACACACACACACACACACACACACACACACACACACACACACACTAACTCTGGTCAGCAGATGGCATGATTGTGTCTCTTTTGGAAGAGATCACATCCATAAAAACAATGCTCGACTTTTTTGAACATTGCAGATCCCTGGAAATTATGGCGTTACAAGCAGCTTGTGATTGATCAAATGCCTACACCATGGCATTAATGAAGTTAACTGAAGAAATGTGCACAGCCATGGATAAAAAACATGTTTTAGTAAATTTACAAAAAACATTCACTACTTTAGATCAATGGTGCCCAAGTCCAGTCCTCAAGAGCCCCTATCCAGCCCATTTTCCATGTCTCCCTTCTTCAACGCAGCTGAATCTAATGATCAGCTCATCAGCAAGCTTTGCAGAAGCCTGATAACGATCTTGATTATGAAAATGATCTGCTATGAAAATACACAATCTTTTGCCAGCATTTATAAGTTTCTATCAAATAAAATAAAGGCAAGCTAGCAGACTGACTTTTACCAAAATGTTGCTTCCTTTTTTCACACAATTATAGAGAGTCGTACACGGTTCAACACAGTTAATTGGGTAAAACCATACCTGAGATGCTCAATGGCCAAGGCGGTCTGGTCGTAGTCTCCTGATTCCTCATAGACAATCTTAAGTTCCATTAGTGGGACCTTGTGCTGGGTTACCTCCAAAAGCTCTGCCACGGCTTGCTCGTTAATTTGACATCCTCTGACCTCACATTGCAGAGGAAGCATGGGCTTTACACAAGCCCTTAGATCGCTGAAGTCTACATCACAAACCTGAAATAATGCCCATCTATTGGTTAGTTGGAATAAATTTGCAACTACACACAAATTTTGAATCAGTGAGGGTTTGTTGTATTGGCAAGGTGCAAGTGAGGCAGTGGGATGTTTATGTAATGCAATGCGGGCAAAGTTCTTTTGGATTGTTCATCTCATAAATTGTCATCTTTGGTGGAGAAAGGGAGACAAATGACCAGTAACGTAACATAATTTATTACATTATACACAAGTATATAAAACAAGACACTATACACAATAGAACATAATTTTACTATGTAAAGCACAATACAGAATATGTAATAATAATAATAATTATTATTATTATAATAATAATAGTTAGTGTTGTTCCCATAACGTTTTTTGGCCCCCGATACCGATACCCAGCTTTGCCGATGCTATACCGATACCTAAGTTTTTTTTCTCAACATGAAAAAACTGTCCTGCCATTGGTTCAGAGCATTCAAGGGCCAATATGATATATTATCTCAGCATGCAGTGAACATGTCACACATCAGTGAATGTCGTGCATGAGAAAGACACAAGATGCTGCATCCAAAGTCCTATATTAGTGTCAGAATTAATGGTATCGGCATGTTACTTGTTAGTACTCACCGATACCATTGTTTTAATGCAGTATTGGGGCTTCTACCGATACCAGTATCGGTATCGGAACAACACTAGTTCCAATGATGCTTGCTTTGTCCCAGTCCATGATGTGGTTTTCTCGTTTGCAGTGGTTAATGGTCATTAATAGCCTTTCCAAAATGGCGACTACTGTAAAAGAATGGGCTGACGTGGACATGTTCCAGCAGGTGGCCGCCCGAGGCATTCGTCCAGAATTTTACGATTTGTAGAGAGTCATCCCATTGTTTCGAAAATCGAAAATCCCGGTGACTGTATAGTCCAAAGTTGAATTCAGGTTTATGTTAATGGTCTTACAGTGCCTCCTAATGGTCAAGAAATGCTAGCAACACGGAGTCGACTGTAAAACAAAGGCGCACCCTAGTGTCCACGAAGACATAAATATGTTTAATTATGTTAATGAGCAGGTGTGCACAATAATTGAGAAACTAATAATGTCGAGATGGTTCGCCCCAAGGCCAATCAAAATACAGGGGGATGTTTATGTATGTATTCTATATAAACAAACGCATTTCTTTGTTCGACAGATTTTCTGCTTCCCTTTGCAGACGGAAAAAATCTCATTTGTCTTTGTTAATAAAATCCATTGTGGTTACAGCTTGAAAACGGAGTTGTGAGATTTAGTTATTTTGGACCCTGTCTTCTGACATTCTTCTCATTGAGGCCTGCAGACCTGGAACGTGGAATCTTTGAATTATGATCTGGATAGTCAACTTATTTATCAGCTTATTTAGCGTTGGTGGTCGGGAAACAACAGTGTCCTCTGTGCTGCCACCGGCGCGTGGCGGCCACCCGACGCAATGCCCTAGCATAAGGCTAGGACAACCGGCGCGACAACACTTTCAATTAATGTAGCGGTGTGGTACATGACATTACCAAACACAAATACAGTACCCCACTCTAATGTTGACAACTTAGCTTATTAATATATAACATTATTATCAGAAGTGAATACTGGTAACACAGTTAGCTCATGCTTATCTGTACCAATGCTCAGTTTACCATTGACATGATAGTTTCAAGAAGCCGCATCAAGTGTTTATTTCGTTCTGGAACTTCTGCCAGTTTTGCTGCCAAGTCATTGGCTGAGAAACTCTGCGGGGCTGATTATAGGCCTATGTTAATTAGCCTCACTGTCTCATAACAGTGGAACAGAAAGGATTTTTCACCAAGATGCTTACCAAACTAGCCAAAAACTTTAGATTTTCTTGGTCTACTTTCACATGCAATATGTCCACTTTAATAAAGTTTTTGTCAGCTTGACAAAGCAAGCATATGCATAAATTATAGTTTTTAAACTCATTACACCATCAATACAATGTTAATGTAATTGGTAAGCGCTGAACCATAGCCACAATAAGCGAAGTGCGCATTTCGGCAGCGCGGTGCATTATTACTAATGGAGTCTAACGGGGGAAGTGCTCATTTGTACCATTTCAACCATTGGAAAGTTGATGTTTTTTATTGAAACTATTTTAAACATGAATAGCATGTTGTTACTGACTATCCTCTGCTAGGACACGACACTTAAGCCTATTTAAGTGCTTATTATTTGATTGAATGTGTGCACTTTATCGGGAGTTGAACCGAGGACACAACACGTGATCAAGAGACGGGTAGAAGTTTTCTTCACTGAAGGCGTCAATTGGGGCTAAAAGCAGGTTCTTAAATGACTGTCACTCCATTAGTTTGGTTACACGTACGTTCGCTAGCAAGCTTCGTGATGCTTCCGTCTGTTCCCTCGCTTTCAGAATATTGACAAAATAAATGTGTTTAAAAAAAAAAAATCTATTTTAGCCTCTTATACGTCCGTTTGGATCCTTCTTTTCTGTCTGGAAATTGGGAAGAGTGAACGGAGATTTACAAGCGTACACTTCTGTCTTCTCGAGCATTGCAATGGTGTTTTTTTGCCGATAAACTCCGTTAGGAAAGTTAAAAATGGCACCAAGTGCATCTGTCGTTTTATCACTTAAGGCTGAAAGTCATTTAAACAAAGCTTGCAAGCTTTAAGGTGTGCAGTTACGCAAACATTTTCAACACTCCATTAGGCGCCATTCAAATGACGGCTTTGTTTGGTAGCTAGTTTTTTTTTTGTTTTTTTTTACTTGATTTTCACGCATGTGCAAACGTAATGTGCACTTTGCTTATTATGACGTGTGCGTCACCTTGTTTTATTTTTGTACTTTGCCTCATAAAACATTTCAGTTAAATTCTACTTTACTTTTTCATTACCACATATCATGTTATGTGTCATGGTTTCTATTAACTCATATACTGCCATTGATGGCTACAGACGTCAAAAATTAATTTGAACTATTTCTATTAGTTTAACATTTAAGAGTATGAAAACCTAGATTTTTTTTTTTTATTATAGAAATACAGATATAAAATGTGTGATTAATCGTGAGTTAACTATTGAAGTCATGCGATTAATTACGATTAAAAATTGTAATCGCCTGATGCGACGTAAAGATAATTAAAAATTCGGAGCGTCAGGCGGATTAAATTTTTTAAGCGTAATTAATCGCATGACTTCACTAGTTAACTCACAATTAATCACAAATTGTATATCTGTTCTAAATGGTCAATAAAAAAACAAAAGTATAATTTTTTTTAACTAATAGTATAATAAATAATTCTAATGAATTTTTTAAGTCTATAGCCGTCAATTGCAGTGAATTTGTTAATATTTGAATATTACTCAAATGGAATATTAATTTCGATTTGAAAATTAATACAGAAAAATACATGCAATGTCTCACCTTTACCAGAAGATCAAAACACTCAGCAGACCACAGAGCTTGCCAACCGCATGGCTGCACCACTTTTTGCAGGTAGTCAGCCGTAAAAGACTTGACCTCTGAAGGCTTGCAGTCACCTAACAATTTCAAAGAAAAAGAAAGAAGGCTAAATAAATATGCACAGAAAAGCAAACGCGTGTATTTAGTTATTGTAGGGCAGCATATTCAAAAAATATTTTTTTTCCTGAGAACAATATGCCACAATAAATTGTAGCCCTACAACGCAACAAAATGTTTACATTTAAAAGCCTTTTTAAAACCTCTTGTAATTTTACAAGAGAGAATTAGGAACATAGTGTTCAATCATGTCCTTTTTTTCAACATTGACACACTTTAGTAAGGTTCAACTTTTTTGGTTGTTGTGCCCAGAGAAACCTCTTCAATTTGACTGGTTGACTGTTGATGGGGTAAAAAGCACAATCCCATCATCATGTGCCCACACCGCCAACCAGTGGCCTGAAGTAGGGTGTCTCAAATGTTCATTTTGTCCTGTAGCCATATTTTGAGTCCTCCTGTACCCCCAACAAAGGCCTAAGTTCCTTTCTCTCTAAATCCATAGTAGAGTTCCCAAGTATGATGATAAATCAATTAAAACCCCATCAGTTCAAAACATTTCCAAGATATGGAGCCCCGAAATGTCAACAAAATGCATTGTGTTATTATTTTTTTTAAATCCACTTTTAAAGGGTTAACATACAAATAGAACCGATTATAGATTTTGATATATAGGGCCAGAATATATACATACAGCAGCTAGAGCTGTCAAACGATTACATTTTTTATCAGATTAATCACATCTCAGAATTTGTATTAAGCACGATTAATCGTTTAATTAAAAAGCCTTTTTCTCAACATGTTTTGCCTGACAAATTTAAAAAGAGCACCTGTTATGTGTTAATTCTTTCAACATTTAAACTTATGAGGACGTCTGCAACATTTTGTTGATTCACTGCACTCTCATCCTCCTCTTTTTCTAATCAGTTAATTACTGTACTTGCATCATTCAAAATGAAAAAAAAAATGACCCCAATAGTTTGACATGAACAAATATTCTGTATGTCATACGCAACCATTTATTAAATGCTTTACTATAATGCATGTAGATAATGTTTATTTCTCAAACATAACCTATACTACCTTTAAAGTAACCATCCGCTGTCAGCTAAAGGATTATCATGTAGTGTAATAATTGAAATCGTACTTCAATTTCCATTTAATTGCACAGACCTAGTGCAGAATAAATAGTTAAATATTGGATTTTTGTTTGATGTTATTCTTAATCTAAAAGCCCAACCATCCCTCTGCCAAACTAGAAACTGGACATCTAAGCCATGGCCAGAGATTGGAAGCTACTTGTCGATATTGGCCAACAGCTAATCTTCCCACCCGAAATTGTAGCTACCACCTTAAGGCCAGACATGGTACTCTGGTCATCTTCACTAAAGACTGTGTTCATCATGGAGCTCACTGTCCCATGGGAGAATGCAACGCAGGAGGCCTATGAGCTCAAGAAACTGCGCTACACAGACCTGGCAGCAGACGCTCAGCAGAAAGGGTGGAATACAAAAGTCTATCCGGCTGAAGTGGGATGCAGAGGGTTTGTGGCCTCATCCACCATTAGCCTGTTGAAGCTCCTTGGGATTCATGGACAGGCTCAGCAGCAGACAATAAGATCAGTCTCTGAAGCAGCCGAGAGAAGCAGCAGGTGGATATGGGCAAAGCGGAAAGATCCTGACTGGGCTCAAAAGAGTGGCGGTACTGCCCGCTTGATAAAACCCACCACCTTTTAAAATTGGGTAACTCTTATGATTGGGTATAAGACACAAGCTCAGGCGTGATCACTCTCCCTGTAGCTGGCCACCTTTGATGTGTTGAAAGGCCGAAAAACCCACTGATTTAAAGGAACACTACTGATGTGTCCAAAACAAACAAAAAAGGCGAGTGAATGGTATTGCTCTCCTCTCCATGTCAAAATACAGCTCCTTTACTTTCAAAGCGTACCTCATGTGAATACCATCTATTGGCACAACTTTACCATCATATCCTGTGTTTAATGATTCTCAATATCTGGACTGAAAGTCTGTGTGACAGCTTGGAGTGACAGCTGACAGGAGGAAATAGACCCCTTTGGGGCTGTCATGGGCTAGCTACCCATGACGGCAGTCTTTGACGCTGCTTCAGTTTGTTGGAGACACCTGCCCCGTGCTACAGAAAGTGAACAAAGGAAAATACCCCTAGAGCCTGCGAGAGCAGGGGCGCAAGATGACTCAAAGATTGATAACACGGTTAGAGACCCAGGAACTGACACGGCTACGGGCAAGAACATGGCACATGAAAGAACCTCAACAGCAGTAAGCCACTCACTTCAGGCTGGAGGATAATAACATCACTCAGGGGATTGAGGATCCACCAAGGAAAGAGAGGGTGCTTGAGTGAGCAGAGACAAGGGCCTCGCATTGACAAGTACTTCTTACGAAGCAACCAGTGAAATCAGTCGATTGAAGCACAGAGAGAGGACAAAAAACAAAGTTCACAGAGCATCAATTCCCCCGTCACTAGTGGAGGACCTCTTAACCAACAAAAAAAGCGGAACCCTAAAAACTCCAAAACAGGAACTGGAACAACATCTACAAAAGGTCTACTCAGGGCCCTCCAGGCCGCGGCAGCGCCAAAGGACGACCCCCGGGCTCCGCCAGGGCCCCGCCAGGGCCACCGGCCGGAGAGCAAACCCAGGAGCAGGAGCAGCCCCCACCCCAACACGGCCCGCGCCCCCAACCCAACGCAGCAGGACGGGGCACTGCAGGCCCGCCAGGCACCCCACCGGTCCACAGCCCCCCCCCCCCCCCCCCCCAGCAATGCCCCCCCCCGACCAACCGGCAGCCCCCCAGCCCCCGGGGACCCACCGCACGCAGGCATCGGCGCCGAAGAGGGGCCGGACAGCGGAGCGGAGAGGGCACCCGCGCCCACCCCACCCCCCGCCGCGTGGAGGGACGGGAGATGGGCAGAAGGGAAGATGGGTGCACCGGAGGACGGCCGGCACCCCCGAACCCCAGTATTCCAAAACATTGGATATTGCTGTCCTGCTGAAAATTAAGTAATTCAGCCCCCAAAAAATGCATACCTGTGACTAGTCAATGGCGATGTTTAGCCTTATAATTGCAGTTGGTGGCTATAAAACACGTCAGCTTCTCATAAGGTTATCACACAAATGAATGAAATAAACTGAGAAACAGGTTTTTTAAGGGTTATATGGTTTATTTACAGTTAATTCAAAATATCTCCATTACTATTTTCTTTTACATGTATTTGTACAGTGGCAAACATTAATTTACTCGGGTTCACTGTCAACACGTCATGAGAGACATTTCATTTGCTCAAATGAAGCAGTTATTGAAAACAACAGTCAGACATTTGTAAGAATGCAACAATTATTTAAATTTTTGTCGACGCAGGTCACATCACTTTCTTTATCAATGTCAATGACATTGGAAAAAAAAAAGTATGTACTATTGACAAAGAAACCCTAAGCATCTGTTCTTCTCTTGAGATTCGCCTGTAAGAATCTCAGCAGGAGGGATTGTTGCCTTTTTAAGGACAGTGGGATTTATGTGCTGATGCTGCTAATCATTTCCTTCCAGCTGCTTTCTTCTCTTCTCTCTGAGGTTGGCCCACGTTTAAATTGTGATGACCAGTGATCTAGGGTTATCACTCTTTTTTTTCCCCCTAAAACATAAGCAAATGTAATGAATGTGTAATAAATCTGATTCTCATCAACACAATCTTAAGTCTACATATTGTTAATATTCCCTTTCTCCCTATAAATGCAGTAACTTAAAGCATTCTAGCATTAGTACAATAATTTGATTATTGTAACAGAGTGAGGAATATGTATTTAGCTTGAGTGTTTTTGCTTCTCAGGATCCATAATGACAGATGGTGACATTTACAATAATATGCTTGAAAAGTGTATTCCATACCTGGTATTATGTGTTCATTACACAGACAGAAGCCATTGATCGAGGGCTCCCATGCAGAGCTCACTTTGCCTGCAAATCCAATGTGCCGCCTTTCGGGACCTGTGGGAATGTGGTAAAACGCTCGCTCCTTGCCATCTCCTTGTCTCTTATAACCAAGACGCATGTTACATTTATTATCTTTGCTCATGTCCTTTTGGGGGCTCCGCATGTACAGGTACAGGGGTGTGAATTGCCTGTGTTAAATAAAAAATAAAAATCCTGAAAGCTGAAAACATCCTTGTTCTTGCATGGCCATCATACTTGTCATTCTACAGGCCACAATCAACAACCTGGGGGGAGATTCCTGTAAGCAGGTTTAACACGCTCTTAAAATAACCCTAAATTAGAAGTTGACTTTCCCTGAATTCATAAACTGTGATCGTTCAGGTCCAGAACACATGATCTGAATCGGGATGGCGCTACATCGGGGCTATGCAAATGTTGACCACACCAGATACTAAACAGGTTTTACAAACCCCATCCCCTCTCTCCCCAATAAGGCATCACTCCACATTTTAGAGTTGCCTTTTGATGTGGGCAACCTAAGGCACACCTGTGCAATAACCATGCTGTCTTCGTCGTGAATGGATTCTCAGAAAAAGTGCTCACTGACAAATTTAAACAGATTTGTGAACAGTATTAAAGAGAAAGAAGCCTTTTGTGTACATATAAATGTTTTAGGTACAGTATTTGAGTTTAATGTGTGAAAAATAGAATAGAAAATAAGTGTTATATGTAAATTTTTGTTCAGAACACAGGGTTTGTAATATCAAACATAGTACATCTGTACCATGTGTGGCAAACAGAGGCCAACCCACATACATTTGCAAGGAACAGAATGTGAACTCTTTGGAGTTACTCTATGTGGATTAGCCCATTACTAAATCCAACGGTTCACATATTTTGCACCCCGGAGTCCCGCACTGTGAATGTTTACATTAATTTACATTTGATGTTTGCGACCAATAAAAAACATACAAATATTGGATATAAGTGAGCTGTATTAATTTCAACAAACTTTGTCAATTGCTTTGGCTTAGATGACGATTTTATGAAGGGTTCACATTTCTTTCACCTGGCTGTATAATGCCATACCAACCAACTGTTCTTACCTAGTATGTAGTCCTGGTAGGCTTTGAACCTCTCATAAAACAGAAGATGGCCTGTTTGGAATGTGTCTGGTAACCTTGAATTGATTCCGCCACTGCGTCCAGATCTCTGAAGCTGGGTCCCTGCCTTATCAGCAATGGAGTTGTCTGTGCCACTGTCGTCGTCGTCGTCGTCGTCATCGTCATCGTCATCATCATCATCATCATCATCATCTGCTTCATTTTGAAAAAGAGCTGCAGCATTTAAAAACAAAATGGAATAAGTCAACGTTGAGTCGAGTGAGTGATTGATTGATTACAGACCCAGCGGTTCTGTTTATACACAGCGGTTATCCAGACAAGCTGACTCCAGCTTATTTACCAAACAAAATTAAGCGTAAGACGTCGTGGCACATACCTTGAGTTACATACTGCATGTGTTCCGCTTCAGAACTCGAAATGGTGTTACTTTCTTCACCATATATGACGGGCGATTCCAAGCATACAACCAAGGCATTTTTCTTCTTGCTTATATCCAGAATTCTTTCTGCAGATCGGTCAACATCCATTTCTTCGCCACAGAGAACTCCACGAAACAAATGTACTTCAAATGGGATTGTTGAAGTAGTGATAGGGACCAACGCCCACACCAAATAACTTTCAAAATTTCCCTGGTTTGCAGTCAACGAGTCAGCTGGGTTTAATAGCAACTGTTCTTTTGTTACACTACCGCCACCTTCTGACTTGGAATGAGAACGACGAGACGACGCTTTGTATGGAGGACCAAAAGTTTATCTGTCAAACTCACCCAAAGTTTGGTGGGCAGGTCCTAACACCTGATTGGTCACCCTGCTCACCAAGTCAAGGCAAATCAATTTCAGGATCATGAATTGATGCAGAGTGAGTAGCTAGTAAACACAATTCGATAGGCTGAGTGACACTATTGACCTCAATGGGTGCGTTACCATTAGACTCAGATTTACGCTCTCATGAGATGCTTTTTGAGGCGTGTTAAAATGGAAGTCACTTTTTTTCCCGCATTTCCTGTAGTCATGTGACCCCGCCCGGTAAAAGGAAGTAGGAAGTACAGGGCTACTCGCTTTTGTGTTGGAAATGCTTCCTGAGGGGACAAGGCTGCCGCGACTCCACACACGCATACTATTTATTTTCGTGACTTTTTTTGTTTTAATTGCTTTATTTAACAAATTGAAATCAAAAGCCAAACATGGCAAATATTAAGCAAACTATCATCATCACAGTACACAACAATCTCACAATAACAGTAAAGGGAAAGGGGGGAAAAGGAAAAAAGATTAAAAAAATGCCAGGGGTCTTAAACTAAGAAATATTAAAAACACCAAAATGAGAACACAAAATTAAGGGCTTGATAGCCTTCTTATTTTTGGAAGTAGAGATGGACTGTTAATATACATCTACATCTTTCAAAAAAAGAAAAAAAAAAGGTTTCGACTTTACATATTTACATTTATGAATATAAACTTAGCAAGATAAATTAAAAGATTAATCAAATAATATTATTTTTTAAATTAATTGTCATAGTTCAAAAATCCCCCCCAAAAAACATTCGGTAAGGAAAGCTCAAAGTTACAAAAGATATTGTCCAAAATAAATTTGCAAATGTCTTGCCATAGCTTGCGAGCATAAGTACATTTCCAAAACAGATGCACAAGAGTCTCTGATTGGGAGCCACAGAAGAAGCAGTTCAGATCCATATCATAACCAAATGTAACAAAAAGGATTTTACAGGAAAACAACGATGAATAATTTTGAAAGAAACTTCCTTTACCTTGTTCACTAAAAATAATTTCTGAGGCAGGGTCCAAATTTTTTCCCAACATAATTCTTTTAATTTTTATTTTTTATTTATTTTATTTTATTATTATTATTCTGGAGAGCTCAGTTCATTCGGTAATTTTACCGATTTGACATGTCATCATCATTACTCTCTTTTTTTATTTTATTTTTTTTATTTATTATTTATTTTTTAAATATTTTTTTTAGACATTTTTATTTTGTATGTGGGTGTGTATGTGCATGTGTGTGTGTGTGTGAGTGTGTGAGTGTGTATGCATTAGTTCACCTAAAACCTATTAAAAAATCCCATACCGTTCACCTAAATCGAACACTTCAGAATCCAGCCAGAGTCTTGAGGCCGTCAGGAGACCCGAGGAAGGACCCAAGAAAAAAAAGGAAAGTGGAATCCAGCACCGACCAGACACCACCCACCACCCACCAGGCCACCAACCAGAGTCCTTCACCAACCCCAGAAACCTCTAAATTCCAACAAATCAGGGAGACCTCAAGAGACCAAAGGAGAGACTGAGGAAAGGAAGGAAGGACAAACGAAGCAGAGTGAGATCCACAGACACTAGCCTCCACAGATTCAACGACCTGAGGAAGAAGCAGATTGTGTCTGAGTTTCGATAGATGCTGGTGTGGTGGATCTGGCATGCATGAAAATCTCCACCAAAGAGGGGGGCCGTCGACCCCTGCCAGGACAGAGCAAGCGCAACACCTCAGGGCCCCCCAGGCCACGACAGCGCCAAGGGACAACCCCCGAGCCCTGCAGGGGCCACCAGCCGGAGAACAAACCCAGGAGCAGGAGCGCCCCCAACCCAACGCAGCAGGACGGGACACTGCAGGCCCGCCAGGCACCCCACCGGCCCACAGCCCCCGCTGCCCCCGCGACCCCGCCCCATCCACCCCAACCCAGCCCCAGCTGCCCCCCACCCAGCCACCACCACGCACCCCCCAAAAGTGTGTTATGTGCCATATATGTCTATAAACAAAGTGTATTGTGCAAAACTAGTGCAGTGAGTTAAGAGGAGCGACCAGCGAGGCCCCCCCTAACCGGGCGGGGGCAGGAGGCGCACCCGCCCACCAAAACCCCACCCACCCCACCGGGACCCCGGCAGGGCGATAGGGCTCGCCCCCCGGATACTGGGGCCCGCCCGAGGTGCCAGGAGGTCCACCGGAGCGGGGCGGGCACAACACCAAACCACCCCCCCGCCCGGAGCCCCGAGACCCGGGCCACGGATGGAGGGGAGGGGGAGGACGGCGGACAGGGAAGGGGGAAGGGACGGGGGAAGGAGACGACAAGAAGGGCAAGGGGCAGCGGCAGGGCCGCAGAGAGAGGGGGAGAGGAGGAGGAAGGGTGACGAGGGAGAAGGGACAGGGAGGCGGAAGACGGGCGGGGAGTTGGCGAGGAGGGAGAGGCAGCAAGGGGGAGGAAGGGGGAGGGGAGAGGGAACCATGGGGCACCCCGGCGGCCCACAGGCCCCGAACTGCGTCGCCGGGCCCGGAGCAACGGACCGCGCCGGGGCGGTGCCGTCCCCGGACACCAGGGAGAGACCCGCAACGCAGCACCCCCCAAGAGACCCAGGGAACGGCCAAGACGCAGCCGCCACCCAGCAGCCAACAGAGGGGCAGAGCCCCCCCACGCCCAGCCAGGGGGGGACAGCACCTATAACCACTGGTATTCAGTGAATCCGAATATTAACCCTTGGTGCCCATTGGAGGTGAATCTTGAGGAGTTGGTGATTAAGGTGTCGTTTGATGTAGTCTGCTCGATCCTGCTGGCAGCAACTGGGTTCCTGACTATAAAAACACAAATTGTTTACACGACAGTTCCAGTATGATATTGCAGGTGACACAGACACAATATCAGACTGGAAAAAAGCACGGATTTTGCGATTGTTTTTATGACAGGAAAGATTGAAACATAATCTACCAATTGGTGATTCAGTGATATCAGCAATATGAGTGTCAGCTACAACACCAATGTGACCCCTATACAGCATTAATACACCAGAAGGAATAGCATAAAAAACTACAGCAAATTGTTTGGGCGTCACAGGAATCAGAAAGTGTAGAAGAAAGTAAATAACACTCTCCTGTTGTTAAATGATTGACTCACCCAGATTATATTTTGATCAAACCAAGTCTTTAAAAAAAATGATTTTTTCTTGTAACAAATGTCTTGGTTATTCCAAATAGAGTAGCGGTGTGGTGAAAATGTATGCTTGTAAATGAGTAACCAAGCAAGCAATGCCTGCTTATGGAAGTTTGATAAGCGAATGGGGATTCTTTCAATTTCATAATTACATGACAACAGAAATCTTAATCCACCAATTTTAGAAAAAACATAGTTCGAAATACAGTTCCAAATTGAGTCAGGATTATTCAGAAAATACCTAATCCAATTCATTTTAAATGTATTATTAAATTAAGTCCCCCTTTCTCATATTCATATTCATAACCACAGTTTTTTTTAATGTCATGCGTTTTATTCTTCCATTAAAATACCTTCTGCTTTACGTATCAAGATTCTACCTCTTAAAGACAAATCTCTAAGAAGCCACATATTACAACTTTTTTTTAAAGTTTTTTCAACAATCGGTGCAAAATTCAGGGGCCTTCTGTTTTTTTCGGCTTTAATGATAGCTATTCTTAAATATTTAACCAAGTCTTTGACAAGAATGTTCAAAATCGAGCCAACAACAGAGTCTTTCACTGGCATACACTCACATTTATTTACATTCAGGTATAGTCAAGAAGCCCTAGAGAACACATTTATGATATCCAGAGCAGACGCTATCTGGTCAAAGTCTTTGAGAAAAAGAGTGGTATCATCGGCTAATTGACTAATAAATATTTCTCGCGCTGCAATTTTAATTCCTTTTAAAGCGCTTGACTAAATACGGTTAGCTAAAAGTTGCGTAACAAGAAGGAAGAGGTAAGGAGAAATCCGACATCCTTGTCGGATTCCCCGTTTAATGTCAAAACAAGGAGTTGTACCAGTACTCAATTTAATAGAGCTGTTATTATTAGCATACAGGCATACAGGGTGCGAATAGCTTTATGTAAAAAATAACCCAAACAATTTTTTTATAAAGATTTACAAATAAACTCCTGTTCCACTGAATCAAACGCTTTATAAAAATCCAGAAATAGGATATAACTATTGTATTTATTCTCGTGACGTTGCATGACGAGCTATTAGCGTGACGTGACCGTCTACAAGAACTGCGAGATCTCGCGAGAGTCGAGGTGGGACATTACGAGAATTACGCCTCAGAAGCAAATCAATCTTCAATAGAAACACCTACAAGTCAAAACTGTACTTTAGCGAAAGAGTAGAAATATCGCTTTTATTTTGACGTTGGTTTTGCACAACAACAAGGCTTTATCACTCTATATCTGCAAAAAAATCCATAACCGTAGCCGCCGTGTTTCTAACCTCCTCAGGCCGAAGCAGTCGATTAGACAAGATTTGAGTGAATCGGGCTTTAGCCCCGCCCACTAACTTTGACGGGCAAATTTGACAGATAAAATTAATTCATGAAAGGCTGCAACACAAGAACATGAAATAAATAAATACAGAAATAATTATATATATATATATATATTTATATATGTAGGTTTATTTAATGATTGGTTTATTTAATTATATATTTAATTAATAAATGACACATTTATTTCATTATTGGTTTATTTAATTCCATATTTAATTATTTCATGACACATTTAATTATTTCATGACACATTTATTTAATTATTTAATGGTGTATTCATTTATTTAATTTAGGCACTTTTGGACCTACATTGCTTTGGAGTACTTGTGGTTTGGAAGGACATTGAGGAGGGTTAGGACGAAGCGAGCCAATGTCGGTATTTAATAACTTATCAAATGTACTGCCTGATTAGACCTTTTGGGTTTTTATGTTTTTGTTTAGTTTTTTGTTTTGTGTGTTTTCTTTTTCTTGAGACTTGTTTGACAGCACTATTCTAGTTTGTGTGCTCAGTTTGAATTGGATGTTGGAGTTTGAATTAACAAAGAAAGCAACAACAACAAAAAGAGCCAGATCTAGGCCAGGTCAAAAATGGCAAAAATATACATGCCTGATGACATAAACTAAACTTTTTAAACCCACTCCTATGCTGTCATAGACGTGAGTCTTAGAAATAGTTTGGCTGATCATTTTGTAGAATTGTATTAATCTAAAAGCTGTCAGTGCAAAGTTTTGTGATACAACAGTATTTTTTAAGATTACAAAGTCTTCTCTGAATACATAAATGTATGTCTGTGAGTACAATAAGTGTTCAAAATGAAGAAAGACGAGTAAGAGAAATTACATCACGTAATTCACAGGGAGGAATGACGGCGTGGTTACTTTCTGACCTGCCCATGATGACCTAGTTGACATCATTTCCACACGCTTTAGATACATACACACAGACGTGAATTTGTGGCCACAGTGAAGACCTCACAGTCATAGAAATGACAGTTGTATTCAGAAGACTAGATCCATACCCACATTAAAACAATTCTAACCCAAACTATTTCGGTTTGTTCTCACATTAAAAAAAAGTGCTTTCTCAGAATCATGTGTTATGACTTTTAATTCTAATTTTGTGCATGGATTTTTACAAATACAAATGGTTGGAGTCACACATACATCTTTTTGACAGCTATTTTAGTTCATATATTCGCACCTTTAGTCGAGGCTCTCAAACAGTACCACTTTTTCTAAATAAAGCTTGTATTATTATTATTTTTTAACACTAGCCCAATATGTTTGTGAATTTCTCTAGCTTTTATAAGTCACATTAATAGTGGAAAACAATTCTCAAATGTTTTGTATCGGTCTAAAAAAATCTGGCAAAATCTGTGCGTGCCATCGTCGCCGCGGTGGATGGGGGAAAAATTGAGGGGCCCCGCCAAAATTTTTTTGCACCGGGGCCTCTCAGCATGATGTTACGCCACTGGTTTTGTGAGATAACTAGTTGTCTATTCTAGTGCAGAATTGCTCAACTTGACATTGCAAATCATGTAGTTAGGAAACTGACTCCCATCACTCAACTCAACTCAATATTTATGGAGGGCAGCAGATACAATGAAAACAGCAGAGGCCCCAGAATTTAACCCGGTGGAACACCATACATTCCATTATGTGAATTGATATTGCACATATTCGATCAAACACTTTCTTTTTTTGCTTGACGTAGCTAGTATGAAGGAATTACAATAATAAAATAAATCACACGACATTCCATCCCAATTGCCACAAGTCGACTACTGAGCAGACAAAATTCCCTACAACACAGATAGGCCAAGCAATTTAACGTGATCACCTGCAGCCAATGACGGAGCGGAGGAAGAGACAAGGCTCGGTCTTTGTTAAAAACTTCCCGTAGGTCGTGGCATTCTGCTGGCACATTTTCAAGGTTATTGGATTCCATTGTTGCTTTAACTGGGCCATAGTTACCGCTGACTGCAGGCAATGTGAGTGACAAAACAAACTCCATCTCTTAACCTAGGTATGACCCAGTTTATGTCAGGGTTGTGCCTAGCCAGCCAAGTAAGACCCAGGACCACCAAGGCTGACTGGAAGGGTATAACGAAAAATTGTCTCGTTTCAACAAGATTTCCCGACAAACGCATGTGTAGATTCTCCGTTCTATGCGTAATCACCCCCAAGAGGTGCCTGTTGAGGTCATACACTTCCTTGGTTTTATCAAGTCTAACTATAGGACATTTCAAGGTGTTAACAATTTTCGGGTCGACAATACAATCATCCGCCTCAGAGTCCACCGCGGACGTGGTTGAAGACTGAGCAGCCGTGTCTGCTGCTGCAGGTTATCGCTCCTCCTTCCGCTCCCGCTGCCGCTCCCGCGATCTGTTGTCCAATCGAATGGCGAGGTTGATGAGTTCCTCCAGACCGGATGTCTCGTCCAGTGCAGCCAACTCGTCTTTGATTCATGGGCTGAGGTCCCGCAGGAAAGCAGGCAATGAAGCTCGAAGCTCCGGATTGGCTTTACTGACTGCCATCGTCCATAATGCCGCCTGGCCGGAAAGTAGGCTCATTACGAAGGCGACCTTGGCGCCATCGTTAGGGAAAGTTTGCGGCTGTTGATCAAAAACCAGACGACACTGGTGAATGAATTGGTCACACCCACCAATGTCGCCGGAGTAGCGGGAAGGATGGGGAACATTGGGTTCCCGAAGTACGGAGTTACCAGCTGATTTGGCCGTGGGCGCGGAGGAGACAGGGGACGCCCCAGCTAGCCGATCTCTGCTCTACCTTCAAGGTAAGAAACCCGATCTGGGCGGTTAGCATCGACATGGCTTCCTTCAGTTCACGGAAGTATTGCTGTTCAAGTAAGGCTGGCCAATGCCTGGCAAAGACTGTCGGGGTCTGCGGGGTCCATTCTGGTCGGGTTATTCTGTCATGATTGGGTTGTGTTTGTTGGACCCCAAAAGAAAAAGGGCAGACCCAGCCAGGGCAAAAGTCACTCAATTTTAATGAAACAACAAAAGCGCACAACACGTGGACAAAAGGTTGCCTAACAAAAGGCGGCGACGACAAAAAGATGTACGTCGTGGGCAAAAACAAGAAAACACAAAATCACGCCGGAGGGCGGATAAAACAGAAGGGAGTGTAGCACACAAAATTGATTAAAGAAAAACGCTACTAGTCTAATTACTTGTGGTGTCCACAACACCAAGAAAGATTGCCGCTAGAAAGGTAGCAGTATCGAAAACGTCAGGTATATTGAGTAGCGTCGCGGAGCAATAACACGACACTCTTCTCTGTTGCTGCCAGGCTTTTATTTCGGGCTGATGACATAATGGGCAGCAGGTGTGTCGGCAATTACAGTGCATATACCATGCACGTTATGGCTCATTGTATGTGTTCAAACACCGCTTAAATTTATATTTAAAAATATTAGCTAGGATATTAATTAGTTAATTATTTAGTGTCAACCTTGTAAACCCAATAACGACACTATCGCTTGTGGTTATTTAGTAGCCATAGCTAACTGGCTTAATTGACTTCCGTGTTGTTAGCTTCGAAAGCTACTTTGTTTTACCGCCTCAGATTTCATGTATTGTGTGTAATTTCATTGCGTTAAAAAAATAATAATTATTTTTTTTATAAAGATGTAGCAGACCTTCAAAGTGAGAGTCATTCTGAACGGGAGCATGGCGCATCAGTAGTAATTTTTATCGGGAGCCAGACGGTACATGATTTTATTGATTTATTTATTTTATTTATTCATTTATACTTACATGCTATTTTTCCGGTCTGGGGGTGCAGAGGCTACAAAAAAACTAAAACTAAAAAACTTAAATTATATTTTTAGAAGTTTTAATTTTCAAGTGTTTTAATGTTTGTATAATGTTCTTAAAAAATATATATGTGGGGCCCTTTTGCTGGGCCCCACAAGTTTAGACCTCTTTTTGAGGGTCAAGACTTGGTTTTAGAGTTATATGTTTGAATTGAGTCATGGTTGAGGTTAGGGTAAGGAATAGGGGTAGGCAATCATTTTTTATGGTTGGGGTTAGGGGAAGGGGCTAGGAAATGCATTATGTCAATGAGATGGCCCCACAAAGATAGTAAAACAAACGTGTATGTGTGTGTGTGTGCGTGCGTGTGTGTGAGGTCGTCACCGTGGCGGTGACGTATGTGTTTATTTAAATCTTGTCAATTATTTCACGCAACTGCATCCTGCAGGTGGTCAACTACAACTGCCTTTGGTGGCGGTTAAAGGTGCCTCTCTCAAATACTGATGTTTAAGTAAATATGCCGTATCCTAGAAAGTAACCTTTAGCTTTAGCAGACTCCTAGATTTACTCTTTATTACAACATCGATTAAGCGCCATAACTGCTTTAAAAATCCAATGATTTCCGCCACCCTGACTGCCTGGTGGAAGGCACTAGAAATGACAAAAGCCAAAGTGGAGCCCAGCGGGCTTTCTCCCCTATGGCATAACCCCGACTTTCAAATTAACAACCAATCGTTTTATTTGAATGTGTGGGAGCAGAAAGGAATTACACATCTCCACCATCTCTTCTCAGATAATATGTTTATATCATATACATCCTTGCTCCAAAAATATAAAATAAAAAACGGAAACTTTTTACATTATTTGCAAGTTAAAAGTATGATAAAGAAACAAATTCCAACACTCCAGGGTACGCTCCAACCGCCTGTTTTAGCTAAAGATATTACCAAGCTTTCTCCGACAACAACAAAAAAACTCTCAAAAATATATAAGTTACTTTCATATACTGATAAAACGTCTTTACCCATCTCAAAATGGGAAACAGACTTGTCTATAACTCCGGAATCTGTCTTTTGGATTCAAGTTTGTGAAAATGTTTTTAAAATGACAAAACACACAAATTTACAACTTATCCAATATAAAATTATTCACAGAACATACATTACTCAATATATGATGAAGAAAATGGGACTCTCAGACTCCGACATTTGTCTCCAGTGTTTACAAAACACTACAGACACTTATTTTCATGCTTTATGGTTATGTACTCCGGTTATGTGTTTCTGGACTAAAGTCTTAGAAAAACTTTCCGCTGTCTTGGACTGTAGGATACCGTTCTCTCCAAACTTGTGTTTGCTAGGTGACTTAACAACAATTGACTTACCACATAAACAATTTCAATCTATACTTGTAGCCCTTACTATCGCAAAAAAAACAATTCTTGTTAACTGGAAAAATAAACAAACTTTGAATATCGACCAATGGTCTAACCTCCTCATAAATCATATTTTAATGGAAAAAATATCTGCCTCAAATAAAAACCAAATGTCAAAATTTAAAGAAACATGGTCTACGTATATAGAATTTTTTAACCTAAACTTGGATTTTAATTCTGCCTGTTAGCGAGAGCCACAGCAGCGTTATAACTTGCATTGATGTTTCTGTATTAGGCAATTTGTAACTAATGGTTGTGTTTCTATAGTCAGGAACCCGGCTGCTGCCAGCGGGATCGAGCGGATTCACCTCCGATGGGCACCAGGGGTTGATATTCGGATTCACGGCATGCCAGTGGGTTAATTCTGTGGGTGCTGTCCCCCCTGGCGGGGAGTGGGCGGGTCTGCCCCTCTGTTGGCTGCTGGGTGGCGGCTGCGTCTTGGCCGTTCCCTGGGTCTCTTGGGGGGTGCTGCGTTGCGGGGCTTTCCCTGGTGTCGGGGGCGGCGCCGTTCCGGCGCGGTCCGTCGCTCTGGGCCCGGCGACGCGGTTCGGGGCCTGTGGGCCGCCGGGGTGCCCGGTGGTTCCCTCTCCCCTCCCCCTTCCTCCCCCTTGCTGCCTCTCCCTCCTCGCCTCTCCCCGCCCGTCCTCCGCCTCCCTGTCCCCTCTCCCTCGTCGCCCTTCCTCCTCCTCTCCCCCTCTCCTTGCGTCCCTGCCGCTGCCCCCTGCCCTTCTTGTCGTCCCCTTCCCTCCTCCCTTCCCCTTCCCCGGTACGCCTTCCTTCCCCTCCCCTGGGCCGGGGGCTCCATCCATGGCCCGGGTCTCGGTGCTATGGGGGCCGGCGGGGGTGGCTGGGGTTTGGTGTCGTGCCCGCCCCGCTCCGGTGGGCGTCCTGACACCTCGGGCGGGACCCAGTATCCGGGGGGCGAGCCCTATCGCCCCGCCGGACGGGTCCCATATGCCCGCCGGGGTCCTGGTGGGGTGGGTCGGGGCTTGGTGGGCCGGTGCGCCTCCTGCCCCCGCCCGGTTGGGGGGGGCCCCGCTGGTCACACCTCTTAACTCACTACACTAGGTTTGCACAATACACTTTTATAGACATATAGGGCACATAACACACTTTGGGGGGTGGGGTAGGGTGGAAACACCGTCTTCACCCTACAACTCCCCTCCAATTTTAATACACCACACAACTTGTGGGTGGGGGGGGGGGGCTTGTGGGGGTGCCATCGGTTGGGGGCCGCAGTATAGAGCAGTGCTGCGGTCCCCTGTCCGTGTCGCCACCCCCAGCCCCCCCCCCCCCCGCCCTATCTATTTTTTTTAATGCACCACATACACTCAGCAACATGCTTGGGTGGCGGGTGGATCGGAGCGTGGGAATATCATTTCCATCGGCTCCGGTTCACCTGCTCCTAATTTTAATGCACCACACACACACACTTGTATATACACTGGGTGGGGTCACATTCACGGTTTAGGGGTAGAGTTCGCCAGTCCGCGAGCTGGCGGACTCAGTAACAGGGGTTAATTTTCACAAAGAACGCTGGGGTGACGACCGGGGCCTTCCCCCGCTGGGCCTGGGGTTCGGGGGTGTCGGCCGCCCTCCGGTGCCCCCATCTCCCCCTTCTGCCCCCGGTGTTCCGTCCTTCCACACGGCGGGGGGTGGGGTGGGCGCGGCTGCCCTCTCCGCTCCGCTGTCCGGCCCCTCTTCGGCGCCGGTGCCTGGGTGCGGGTGGTCCCCGGGGGCTGGGGGTCGGGGGTTGGGGGGCTGCCGGTTGGTCGGGGTGGGGTTGGGGGGGGGGCGGCTTTGTTGGGGGGGGGGGGGGGCGGTGGTGGGGGTTGCGGGGTGGGGGGGTGCTGGGGGTGGGGGGTGTCTGGGGGATTGGGGGCGGCTGGGGCTGGGTTGGGGTGGGTGGCGGGGGTGGATGGGGGGCGGGGGGTCGTGGGGGGGCGGGGGTTGGGGGCCGGTGGGGTGCCTGGTGGGCCTGCAGTGCCCCGTCCTGCTGCGTTGGGCCGGGGGCGCGGGCCGTGTTGGGGCGGGGGGCGCTCCTGCTCCTGGGTTTGCTCTCCGGCCGGTGGCCCTGGTGGGGCCCGGGGGTCGTCCTTTGGCGCTGCCGCGGCCTGGGGGGCCCTGAGGTGTTGCGCTTGCTCTGTTCCGGCGGGGGTCGACGGCTCCCCTCTTTGGTGGAGATTTTCATGCATGCCAGATCCACCACACCAGCATCTACCGAAACTCAGACACAATCTGTTTCCTCCTCAGGTTATTGAATCGGTGGAGGCTGGTGTCTCGGATCTCACGCGGCTTCGTCTGTCCTTCCTTCCTTTTCTCGGTCTCTCCGTTGGTCTCTTGAGGCCTCCCTGATTTTATGTTTTTTGGATTTGTTGGGGTCTGGATGTTTCTTGGGCTGGGGAGGAGTTCTGGTGGGGGGTGTCTGGTCGGTGCTGGATTTCACCTTCCTTGGTTTTCTTCGGTCCCCTCGGGTCTCCTGGTGTTCGATTTAGGTGAATGGTATGAGATTTTTTTTCTAATAGGTTTTCTGGTGAGCTAACAAATACACACACGCACGCACGCACGCACGCACGCACGCACGCACATACACATACTCACCCACACACACAAAAAAATATATATATATGTATGTATGTATGTATATATATATGTATGTATATATGTGTATATATATATATATTAAAAAAAAAATTAAAAAAAAGAGCAATGATGATGACATTTCCGAATGAACAATACTGAGCTCTTAATAAAAAAAGAAAAAAAAAAAAAAAGAAAAAAAGAAAAAGAAAGAAAGTAACCTTTAGCGATGTTTGAGGAGGAACTGTAGTCTGATTACTTGTGTGGAAAAACGCTAGATTCATTGACACATTACTGGCATCACTGTTGGTGACACAGAAATCAGTCAAAAATAGTTAAACTTGTACACAAAAGTACCATTTTGATACACTTTGAATATGCCACCCAAAAAAGTAACCTAATGTAATGTAAGCGTTAAAAATCCATGGCTTCAGCTCCATGTGGTTTATGGTGTTATTTGTTTTTCATTACTGTTTAACTTGTATGTAAATGCTCGGCAGTGCATCGGAAGCACAGGCCAGAATGCGATAAGAACAGAAAGAAGTCTGTTGTTTTTTAGTGTGGAGTGACCCAGTGTTTTCACGAGTGTGTCCACTCCAATTTTTAGACTTTACCCTGTAGACAAATAAAACATGGCAGAATGTATTTGGTGAAATTTTATGCAACATTTATTTTGAAAACTGATCAACAAAGAGCATGCACAGTGCTTACCAAACTTTCAAATTAAGGTTTATGCCATAGCTGCCCTGAACAGATTTAAATAAAATTAATAATTGATAAAAATCATATTTGTTGGTTCTGTAATGTTTAATACTAGTCCTACTAAAATGATGTTTTCACTGCGACAATGTATAGATATTGTTATGTATCGGCTTTGTACTGTTTTGCACTCCCCCCCCCCCAAAAAAACTACCTAAATGGAAAGCGCATTTATATTTTATGCTGTATATATATAAATCCGTCAAAAAATAATCATGATATTATTTTGTTTGCATTCTGATTATTTTTTAGTCCTTCTTAAAATGGTAAAAGAGAGCTCCCTAACGTTGAGAGTGCATTGAACGTTTCAATTTTCAATGAAATGTGGTCTAAAGATCTTCTGCAATTTTATTGTCACTGCAGTCTGCTGACCGTCATTTACTTACTAAAAACTAAAGGTGCAGTCTGTTACTCCAAAATTGTGGAATTATTTTACACATGAGCTAAGAGCTGCCTCTTTTGTAGACATAAAAAAAAAAAGGTGTAAAAACACATTTATTAGGAAGGCTTTCCAGTATGACTTGATCTGTGTTTTTGTGTACTAACTGAAAAATGTGACTCGCTTGTGCTTTGTAAGTCCCCTCTGTAAGAAGTGCTATGTCAATATCATTTTCATTTCATTTCATGTTTATTTGAGTCGGGAAAGACGATACAACATGAATGAGAAACAATCTCTAAAGTACAGCATCAGGGCATTTGTATCGTATGCTAATTTACAAGTTCAGCGTTGTTGTAAAAGACTATTATGTTTATTGTATACCTCTATAATGGCGCAACACTGCAACTGCAGTTAAAATGTGTTCCTGACGAGCTCAATCAACACCGCTGGAGCGCTGTGTTGAACAATATCAGTGGCTCAAGCTGGGGGTGGCGAACAAATTAGGTGGAGGTGGCCACCTCTAAATTTTGTACACAGGAAAAACTCTGTCTTAGCGCTATCACGCATCATGAATAAGCGCACGACTGCTCGGGTCCATGGCAGAACATACAATGAAAGGCAAAATGAAAAAAAGTAACAAAACAAAGAGGCGCCACCATGTGGCACGGTGACATACTACAGGTTGTTACAAGTTTTAAATCAGTTTTTTGAGTTTCTGACTTTTACAATAATAATAATAATAATAATTAATAAATTTTATTAATAGGCGCCTTTCTGGACACTCAAGGTCACCTTACAACAAAAGCTAAAAACATAAGAACAACATAAAATAAAATAGAATAAATAAAAAAAACGATGCAGTTATGGACAGAGTGAGTAGGCTCGTCTAAACAGATGCGTTTTGAGGCTGTATTTGAAATGTGTTAATGAGTCTATGTTACGGAGGTCAGCGGGGAGAGTGTTCCACAGCTGGGGAGCAGAGCGACTGAAAGCTCTGCTCCCCATGATGACAAGGCGGGCAGGGGCGACAGTGAGGAGGAGAGAGGAGGAGGAACGAAGAGAGCGGGCAGGTGTGGCAATGTGGATAAGGTTGCTTATAGGTATGGAAGGGTGAGGTCGTGGATGGCTTTGAAAGTGAGGAGCAGGATTTTATATTGGATGCGGTGTGTGATGGGGAGTGAAGTGTGTCTTCTGCCCAGATTTAGTCATAAATGTTTTAATTTCCTCATTTCCTCAGTAGAGCTTTGTTCTGTGGATATATCCTTGTGAGTGTTATCGCAATTTCTGCCAGGTGTAGTCATGACTGAATAACTTCCTCTATCCCTCAAATGGGCTTTGTTCTGTGTTTGAATAGTGTCCTTGAGTATTATCGCATGTCCGGTCAACTTCCTAACTGTTTACTGTGTGGTACCGCCCTTCAAGATGGTATAAGAATGTTGTAAATCCTCTGTAATCTTCGCACTTGTGAGAGGCTACAGCCGTTGTCTGTAACTCACTAGTGCCCGGAATATTCTGTAGAAATAAAAGCTTTGAAGGAACTGTTCATCGATCTCCAGCCTGTATTCAGATAACCAACATTCTCACTACCCGAAAGAAAACGAACATGCGGAAGAAAAAGCATATCTTCCAACAGGAGCCAGTGGAGCTGTTGGAGGACAGGTGTGATGTGGTTTATGGATGGTGTATGTGTGATGATGCGAGTGGCTGAGTTTTGGACCAACTGAAGTTTATGGAGGGTTTTTTGAGGGAAACCGACCAGGAGGGAGTTGCAGTAATCAAGTTGGGAGGTGATGAGGCTGTGTACGAGAATAGCAGTGGAGTGAGGGGTGAGAGACGAGCAAGCGCCGCTGGATTGTTTTTGAGATAGTAGTATGCTGAGCGAGTGAAGTGGTTGATGTGTGAGGTGAAGGAGAGGGTGCTATCGAGGATGACACCCAAACTCTTGACCTGAAAGGAAGGGGAGATGGTGGAACTGTCAAAGGAAATAGATACATTGTTTATTTTATTTAGGGTGGATTTGGTGCCAATGAGGAGAGCTGGGTGTCATACACGTAGCAGTGAAAGTGAATGTGATGTTTCCTGAAGATGTTTCAGAGGGAGAAGGTAAATTAGGAACAGCAGGGGGCCAAGGACAGAACCCTGTTGGTGATACCAATTGAGGAGAGTCTTTCGAGGAGGATGGAGTGAGAGATGGTGTCAAAGGCTGCACTGAGGTCAAGCAGGAGGAGGATGACGAGTGAACAGAGTCAGCAGAAAGAAGAAGGTCATTGGATATTTTGATGTTTGATGTTAATGTTAGTGATGAGAGGGCAAAGAGCCAGAATAGAGGCTTTAACAAGAAAAGTCAAGAGAGGGTCAAGTTGAAAGGTGGAGGTTTTGGACTTCTGAATTAAGGTGGAAATTTGGTTGACAGATGAGGGGTGGGGTGAATGCAGATAACAGGTGGGTAGAAGCTGGGGTGAATGGAGTAGGAGGGTTGGGAGTAGATGAGGGAGTGAGTTGCTGGTGGATAAGTTGGATTTTGGAGGTAAAAAATGAGGCCAGGTTATTACAGAAATCAGTGGAATAAAGATGTGATGGAAGAGTGTCAGCAGGTTTTGTGAATTTAGAAACGAGTGAAAAGAGTGTCTTGGGGTTACCATCATTGGAACTGATTAAACCGGAGTAGTAGGTGGATTTGGCTTTGGAGATGGCTTTGGAGATGGCGTCCTTGTATTGGAGGAAGTGGGTTGTGTACATGTCTTTATGAATAGCGAATCCAGTTTTTCTGTATAATCTTTCAAGTTGACGGCCTTCTGATTTAAGTTGTTTGAGGGTAGGGGTGAACCAGGGTGCTATGTGATTGAAGGAGACAGTTCAGGTTTTGAGTGGGGACAGGGTATTGAGAATATTATGGAGGTTAGAATTGTAGTGTGTCAGAAACTCCGACTTCAGAATCATGGGGAAGACCACTGATGACCGTTAAGCAGAAAACCATTAATGACGTCCTCCATTAAAAGAAAAGGTCGCAAAAAGAATTGTAAATGAAGCTGGATGCTCACAGAGCACTGTATCAAAGTACACAAACAGAGTGTGAAGAGAAAGGGGAAAACGTGGCCGGAAAAGGTGCACAAGTGACAAGGATGGAGAGGATTTCAAGCAGCAGTGATTCAAAAATCTCGGGGACTTCATAAGGAGTGGACTGAGGCAGGTGTCAGTGCATCAAGAACCACCACATACAGATGTCTGTATGGCATGGGCTAAAGCTGTAGAATTCCATGACTCAAGCCACTCCTAAACCAAAAACATAAACAAAAAGCTAGGCTAAGGATAAAATCACTGGTCTGTTGTACAGTGGTCCTAAGTCCTCTTTTCAGATGAAAGTAATTTTTTCATTTCACTTGGAAATCAAGGCCGCCCAGGGTCTGAAGAAGCACAAAAGTCAAACTGCTTAAGCCCAGTGTGAAGTTTCCACATTCAGTAATGGTTTGTGAAGCCATGTCGGGGCCCAGGGGGTTGTGCCCTGGTGCTGCCGTGGCCTCGGGTGCTGTGCTTGCCTTGTCGGGCCGAGGTCGTCGGCTCCCCTCTTTGGTGGAGGTTCTCATGCATGCCAGATCCACCGCACCAACATCTACTGAAACTCAAATATAATTTGCTTCTCCTATCGGAGGTTGGTGTTTGTGGATCTCACTCTGCTTTATCTATCCTTCCTTCCTTTCTTTAGGCCTTCCTCTGGTCTCTTGATGTCTCCCTAATCTGTTGGAAGTTATATGTATCTGGGGTTGGTGAAAGGTTCTGCATTTGTAACTGTGGTTGGAGGGTGGTGTCTGGTGGTGTTGGATTTCACTTTGTTTAATTTGTCTTTCCTTTGATCCTTCCTCTTGTCTCCTGACAACTTCATGACTCTTGACCTGATTTGAACCCCATTGAAAACGTATGGGGTATTGTCAAGATGAAGACGAGGGAACAGAAACCCTGAAATGCAGATGAGCTGAAGGCCAATATATCAAAGCAGGCTACAATAACACCTGAATTGTGCCCAAGGCTGATCATCTCCGCGCTGCTCCACCTTGATGCTGTCATTAATGCAAAAGGAGGCCAAACTAATTACTGAGAACACATTGCTTAAATACAGTTTACAGAAGGCCAACATTTCTGTGTTTAAGGTCCTTTCTTGTTGCTCACATGAAATATTCTAATTTATTGAAACACTGCATGAGTGTGTGTGTGCGTGTCTTTCAGCCATAATCATCAACATTGAAATAATAAAGGCATGAAATATTTCACTTTGTGTGTGGTGAACAAATGTAACATACACATTTCAGTTTTTGAAACAAATTATCAAAATAAATGTACTGGCCTGCAGCTATCTAGCGATATCTATCATAGAACTGATATATACCTGTACAGTGTGCACAGCAGTATTAAATATGCAGTAAGCAGTGTTATTTTATCACTGATAGGATAAGTTACACTGTCAGAGTAAATTTCTTTGAGTGGTGGGGTGGATGTTGGGTGTAACCTGAATAGCACTACCTAAAGTGTTCTGGTCGAGGAGAAACTTTCCAATTTTCCAGCGCGCTGTCAACATTTCAATAGTGATACATCCAGTTGTTGTTGGGGCGGTGTTGCGCAGTGGTAGAGTAATTGTCCCTGAGAACGTTGGTTCGATCCCAGGCCAGTGGGACTATGTCAAAGTATCCTTGAGCAGAATACTGGACCCCCAGTTGCTCTTGATGCCGTGTCATCAGTAGTCAAAATGTAAAGCACTTTGAAGGCTTTGTAAGGAGGAAAAATGCTATATAAGTGAAATACCACTCACAAGTGTAAAGTGTAGTTTGAGTTAAATTTTTAACACTGGCACTATTGCAATACACTCTTAAGTGTTTAAACACCAGAGTTAGGTGTAGTATGGCAGAATAAAGTGTTTAACACTGACACTTGTGTAGAGTACTTTTAACACTACTCAGTGTTTACCAGTAGATTTTTAACACCATACAGTGTTGGAGTAACACCGGTTAAGAATGAAAAAAGTAACTCTTTGAAAAGTGTCAGATTTACATATAAATACTTTTCTGGTGTTAGATTTAACACTCTCAGTGTTAATCTAATACTGCCGATTTTGCTGTGTGCTTGATTTAATTATTGTAGTAGTTGGGCCTCTAAGAGGCCAATGAGAACAACCATTTAGTAGGACGTTGTGAAGGGGTGTGTTGGAATGCTTCTTGGAACTGGATTTGGGGGAGAAGGTTATCGGCAACTAACTGATAAGGACCACATTTAAAAGGCTAGCTCGAGGAAAGAGTACTTTATACTATCAAACGACCAATAGCAGAAAGCGGATAGGTACAGGGTCCTTGAAGAATCATGCTTTTAGTACATAAGGTCAATATATTAGTTGTTAATTTATTTGTTGTGGTAACATTTGTTTACATACCACTTTCAAACCTGGAATCCAACTTACACAACAGCTGGAGCGAGACAATTCGCCTTAGGCACCTGTATGCTGCCAGGGCAGGAGTACATCTGATGATTCATGAAGATGGACAGATTCTCGGCTCTGCAGACCAAACTCTGTATAGTAAGTCATAATTTGACAGTGCAAAATGTGGTGTTTTCGCCAATAATATTACTCTTGACTACTGTTTCGACTCTATTAAATGTAAATAAAAGGTCTGCTGGAGATTCGTCCTGTGGATCCAGGCTGTATTGTTATCAGAGGAATTGAAACTGCACAGTTTCTTTGCATGGATGTTGATGGAAGGCTGTACTCATCGGTAAGTACAGAATGGTTCTACACAGGATGTGAAAATTCTCAAATTGGACAAGGGAGGTGAACACATTATTTGATTAATAATTTTACTTTATGCTTGGAACACAGTTAACAGTTTTATTGGAATAACGTTCAGATGTTTATATATATGGGTCATTTTCTTTGACATTGTGGTCATCTGTCTATATGTACTCTGTGATTGATTGGTGTGGAGTACAGGTTGTAGCTACCCCACCTCTTGCTCAAAGTCAGCTCGGATAGGCTTCAGCTGACCTATGGGCCGAATAAAGACAAGTCGTACACAAAATGGACGGAAGTTAAATGGGTCCATGTAAACAAGTAGCTCAAGTACGGTGGACTATCTACAGTTCTGCTTGAAAGTTTACATACCCTTGGGGTATGTAAACTTACGAGCACAATTGTGAATGTACAAAAACTAAACGTTGCTTAATGACACAACAATGCTATGAATCGTCAAGAAAATTCACATGCACATCTCTACTCGCCCTGGGCAAAATATTCCCTTGGTGCCCCCATCCCCAGCCCATCCGGCCTTACCAAAAATTGACTTGCCACCAAACCCTGCCACCAACGCAACAATCAATACATCAGACCCGGCTGCAGAAATAAATTACGGGGAGGGGAATGAAACATTTTTGGGAGGGGGAACACTTCTTCAACCTAAATCTAATGTTCTTCAGGCTGAATAGTGGCGTTGTGACAACTGCAACCGTGCTCAGAAATATTTTCTTTCACTTAAAAGCGGCAGTTCATCATGAAATCTAATGGATAAACGAAAAACAATGGTGTAGTTCTGTGTGCCTTTATTCACTCAAAAGTTAATTAGCAAAAAAAGCCGAACGCCATTTCTGTAGACAACTATGTCCGAAGAAATGACTCTGTGACTCAGCCCCTTTTATCCGCAAGTGGCAAGAAGTTGCCTTCCTTCGCTGGTTGGATTTAAGGCAGTACGATACGGACATCTCTATTCTTTGGTCTTTGGCTCAGCCTGAGACTTTGCATCATTTCAGTTTTTTATTGTGTCTTCATGCTGTTTTTTGTGTTATTTTATTGATACTTATTTACTCATTCTTTAAGAAGATGGATGTACTTCCCTACTTATTGTTATTAATGTATTAATATTAATTGTATTTACTTGTATACTTTAATACTAATGATATTAATTTTATTTTTCGTTATTTCATTTAATTTGCCTCTACTGCATGACTGATACAAGAATTATATTACATGGGTTGAGTGAAAGCCAAGCAAAATATATATCTAAAAGGATCATGTGTAAAGTGCATTGTTTATTATAACTTGGTGACAGTCATCAACATTAACAAGCTTGGCAATAAAAAACTGAATTCAACTCACATTATACTGCAATGTGATAAATAATTTTATCCTGCAACATAAGTTGTTGTTGAGTTTGTGTGCCTGCGTACGTTTGTGGGTTTGTGTGTGCATCACTGTGTGTGTTGTTTTACAATTGGTCCATGCATGTGTTGTGTGTGTGGCTTGACTAATTAAAGTAAAAGTTTGGTGGGTGGGCGTGGGGATTAACGGGGTGGGGGTGTTGTAAGAGCACTTATCACTCTAAAAAATGAAAAAAATATATAAATGTAACCTTAATGCAATATCTGACCTTCCAAAATGGAAGGAAGGAGAGAACATAGTACGACACGCGCGATCAGCATCAACCCCTCGTCCGAATGGAGTACCATATAAGCTCTACAAGAATGCACCAGATATTCTACGCTACCTTTGGAGGCTCATGAGGGTAGTGTGGCAGAAGGGAATGATACCTAAGGTGTAGCGAAGGGCTGGAGGTGTATTAATTCCTAAAGAAAAGGATGCAACAGACATTAGTCAATTCCGGCCAATCTGTCTTCTCAATGTTGAGGGCAAAATCTTTTTCAGCGTAATAGCACAGAGGCTATCCACCTACCTGGAGAAGAATAAGTATATCGATACATCTGTACAGAAGGCCGGCATTCCTGGGTTTTCTGGCTGCTTGGAGCATACCAGTATGATCTGCCATCAGATCCAAGCAGCAAAGAAGGACAAAAGAGACCTCCATGTCACTTTCCTTGACTTGGCTAATGCTTTTGGATCAGTTTCCCATAACCTCTTCTGGGAATCCTTCAACTTCTACCATGTTCCATTGTCTGTCACTACACTAATAAAAGCCTACTTTTAAGACCTGCGATTGTGCTTCGCAACAGTTGACTACACAACATCATGGCAGCGTGTAGAAGTAGGCATTATGGCAAGCTGTACAATCTCACCCCTGGCCTTCACAATAGCCATGGAGGTCATCATCAGGGCCTCAAAATGGGTGGTAGGTGGTGAGCGAGTCAAGAACGGGATCCGCCTTCCACCTATCAGAGCATACATGGACGACATAACAATTCTGACTACTACTGCAGCATTCACTAGGCGATTACTTGCAAAACTGCAGGAGAACATCAAGTGGGCCCGGATGAAAATCAAGCCGAACAAGTCTCGAAGCATCTCAATCGTAAAGGGAGAACTTAAGAACGTGAAGTTCTGCATTGGTGATGACCCTATACCCACAGTGTCTAAGCAACCCGTTAAAAGCCTAGGCAGGTAGTACAATGCAAGCCTCAGGGACAAGGACCAAATACAACAACTAAGGAAGGACATTTCCAACAGTCTGGAAAACATTAATAAGACACTATTGCCAGGAAAACTTAAGCTCTGGTGCCTACAATTTGGTCTTCTCCCTCGAGTATTGTGGCCTCTCACACTCTATGAGGTCCCGATAACAACGGTGGAGACGATGGAACGAAACATGACCTCATACATTAAGAAATGGCTCGGGGTCCCACGCTGTCTGACTAACATCAGCCTTTACGGCAAAGGGGTCCTTGAACTGCCTATAACAAGCGTAACCGAAGAGTACAAGTGCTCTAAAGTAAGACTCCAGATGACTTTGAAGGACTCTAGAGACCAGACTATCAGTAATGTTGCACACCCCTGGTAACTGGACGAAAATGGTCACCATCTAATGCTGTGCTGCAAGCTACATCAGCCCTGAGGCACAACGACATTGTGGGGCTTGTCAGAATGGGTGGGATACAAAATTATATCCGACTGAAGTGGGATGCAGAGGGTTTGTGGCTTCTTCCACCATTAGCCTATTGAAGCTCCTTGGGATTCATGGACAGGCTCTGCGGCAGACAATAAGATCAGTCTCTGAAGCAGCCGAGAAAAGCAGCAGGTGGATATGGGCAAAGTGGAAAGATCCTGACTGGGCCCAAAAGAGTGGCGGTATTGCCAGCTTGCTAAAACCCAGCACAGCACCTTTTAAAATTGGGTTACTCTTATGATTGGGTATAAGACACAAGCTCAGGCGTGATCATCCTGTAGCTGGCCACCTTTGATGAGGGTGTCTCGTGTTGAAAGGCCGAAACACCCACTGATTCAAAGGAACACTACTGATGATGTGTCCCCCCCAAAATAAATAAATAAATATAAATAAATAAATAAATATATATATATATATAAAATAAGGCGAGTGAATGGTATTGCTCTCCTCTCCATGTCAAAATACAGCTCCCATACTTTCAAAGCGTACCTTATGTGAATACCATCTATTGGCACAATGGATACTTTACCATCATATCCTGTGTATGATTCTGGGGGAGGACATCTTTTTTTGATGCAGTAGCACCTCAACATACACATTGACAGTATGCATGTTTCTGGAGTAACCCCTACAGTGAGTGAATTTTTTTAACCACTTTTCTTGAAAGGCAGTCTCTCTCTATTCTTCTCCTCCTCATATAGTGAAATAAGCAAATCCTAAATCATGTAGTTAATTAATATTAATGAAGAAGCACTGACATATATGCCAGTGTCTGTGTGGTTTTGAATGTGAGGATAGACATAAAAGTGATAAAATAATAAACTGAATGCTTATTCAGTATATACAGCGCCTTGCAAAATATTCATACCCCTTGAGTTTTTCAACATTTTTGCACTGTACGACCACAAACAAATATATTTCATTTAAATTTTTGTTGAAAGTTAAACACAAAGTAGCACACAATCATGCGGTGAAACAAAGTTGATATCTTATTTCAAACTTGTTTTCAATTTTAAAAAAACTGAAAAGTAGGGTGTGCAAAAGTATTCAGCCCCCTTGTCCTTCAGTGTAGCCACTTGTCTTCAGAGGTTGACTGGTGATGTCTTAATTGATCGCCTGTTGCCACTAATGACTAAATGGAATGTGTAATGTGTTTAATCAAGTCTCAGTATTTTATTTCTAAAAGCGAGGCGCGAGAAGTCACTTCTGCAATTTGCCAGAAGACACCACTATAGAAGAAGGTGCTCTGTTCAGATGAGACCAAAATGGGGCTGAATACTTTAGCACACCCTACTTTTTCACGAGTTTTTTGTTGTTGTAAAACAAGTTTTAAATAAGATAGACTTTGTTTCACTTCATGATTGTGTGCGACTTTGTGTTTAACTTTCACATACAATTTCAATGAAATATATTTATGTTTGGGGACGTACCATTCCAAAACGTTGAAAAACTCAAGGGGTATGAATACTTTTGCAAGGCGCTGTAAATTCCTTCCTATTCTGCTCTCTCTGTCTCACTCTGCACCATCAACCAATGGCAGATAACCAAGCAATTCTTTTTATATCCAGTAATGACATATATACTGATAGATTGATCCAACTTACATCATTAAAGGATTGAACATTTTATCTAAAACGCTTACCTTAACCTGGCACTTGTTTGCCAAAAACAATCTTATATCCATGAGGTAATCTGTCTTTCTGTGTACACACACACACACACACACGACATGCACTCACACACGCGCACCCCCACGCACGCACGCACGCACGCACGCACGCACACACACACACACACACACACACACACACACACGCACGTGCACACACACACACAAACACGCACGCACGCACACACATACACGGACTTGCACATCGACACTTTCTTAAAATCATCACAGAAGTCATTTTTTTCAGATTTTTCAGGAAACTCAAAAAAGTGAACCATTTGCATCATGAGGAGATGATTTAGGCAAAAAAAAATTGGGGTGGTTGTGATGGAGGATGAATATGATGAATATCAGCTAAAATTAATCCCGCCACTTGACTGAAATGTAGGCGCAATGGTTAGAATCGTCAAGAGGCAATTTTAGGGGCATGCTGGTGCTAGCGTGGTGGTTTGCCCCAGCTGGCGCATTGGGGATATTTAGTGCTGACAGCACATAACGTAATGAGTTGTCTTGAAGCCAACCGTCGTATGTTGCATTGCTGAGAAACGTAATGTTTCTGTAAATCGCTAGTGTTGTAATGCCCCCACACCCTGTCAATGACAAAACACAAATAGTGTTGTGCTGGCCGCATAACACTCAGCGAATTAATCGCCAATGTGACATGCCGCAATAATACATAAAGCCAACACAATGTGGAAAAGTTACTGTATTTAAAAAGTTTCTCTATTTAAAATGTTATGTTATGTTCTGTCATTCCATTAGTTTCGCTGCACTTCCACTAGCAAGCTTCGTGATGCTTTCTCCTGTTCCCTCGGTTTCAGGAAATTGACTAAATAAATGTGTTCAAGAACTGTAAAATGTTTCGCCTCTTTTACGTATGTCTGGATCTTTCTTTTCTGTCTGGAAATTGGGTGAAATGAACAGAGGTTCGGCAGTGTTGCCAACTTTCTCGCTAAAACGGGCGACTGTCCAAAGCCCCTTGGAGACTTTGTTTTTTTGGGGGGGCAAAAGCAACTAGCGACAAATGTAGTGATTTTTTTCTAGTGTTCTGGAGACTGCACATAACAGTCTGACTTTTTTGACTAAATTTGATATTCTAGCATTTAACAATACACTACAGGATAAGAATGATTTATATACTGTAATGTCATGGGTCTAGAGCAGGGGTCAGCAACATTTACTGTCAAAAGAGCCATTTTCGGCCAAAGAAATAACAAAAAATCTGTCTGGAGCCGCAAACCATTTGAACATTAATTTGTGATTAACAAAACATTGTGTTAGTGTTATTGTTAGTTAGTGTAGTTAGTCTAATGTAGTGAGGGCCCAAGAGCTGGACACAACACAAGAATATGCAGCATCCAACCCTTTGGGATTCATGTGTTCATTCTTAGTTTTGATGCCTTCAGTGAGAATGTAAATAGTCATGAGAATCAAGCAATTGACACATTGAATGAGGTGTGTCTAAACTTTTGGCCTGTACTGTATATAATATAGCTGGCGTCGGGCCGAAACCTCATAAGTCACAAATTCATATTTCTTCAAAAATCTATACTATTTGTCTGTCAGTGCACATGTGGGTGTTATTTTTATTTATTTATTTTTAATGAATAACAACCTAACCTAAAGTGTTGAATATGACTTGCTCTCTTTGATGATGCAATGTTCATGGTTGAACAAACAAGCCGTTTTCGGGGCTGTGACGCGCGGTGCTGCTATAAACGGCGCAGCAGGATAGCAAAAATTGGCTTACTTTATTAAAAGGGACACAAAAGCAGTGGGCTTCTCAGCGCTAACACGCGTCACAATAATCATACATGTCCAAATTGTCCACGGTGTCAAAAACATTGACGGCCAAAACGACGACGAATTTGTCTGTGTGTGTGCGTGTGTGTGTGTGTGTGTGTGTGGGGGGGGGGGGGGGGGTTACGTAACTGTAAACATCTGTATTCAGACACCACCAGATGTCCAGTCATTCATTTAAAACAGGCATTTGATTCATCAACCTTTGTCCAGTTTGGTAAAGGATAGGATATGTTTACAAAGCAAAAACCTGAATGAAAAGTGCCAGCAAAAATAACCTTGACCTCTGAATAGATAGCTGCCGCCAAGATAAACAGATGTCGAAGAACTGAAAGAACAGCAATATTTGAATGACTTTTTTTTTAATTTCATCAAAAGACCTTATTTGTCTAAAGAATGTAAAATGTTAAAATTGTATTTTGTTAATTCTGAGAATAATTCAACCCTGTTGCTGCCTTAAATATAAAAACATTGGACTTTCATTGATTTTACAGAAATCCAGTCCTAATTTGCTAACCCCTCCATTGTTTTAATGATATACTAATGACAAACTTTGTTTCCTACTCAAACAACTATATGATATCTTAACATATTTGTGATTTTTTTTTAAATGATAAAATCAGGTAGCAAATGCACAACAATAGACGATTATGAAGTGTTTTGTAATCTGATACAAATAGCCTGAACAGCAATGATTCAGAAACGAAAGGGGTGCCCTGGTGCTACCGTGGCCTGGGAGGAGTCCTGGGGGGCTGTGCTTGCCTTGTCGGGCCAAGATCGACAGCTCCCCTCTCTGGTGGAGATTCTCATGCATGCCAGATCCACCACGCCAGCATCTACTGAAACTCCCCAGAAAATTGCTTCTCCCACTGGTCGCTGAATCAGTGGAGGTTGACGTTTGTGGATCTCACTCTGCTTTATCCTTCCTTCCTTCCTTCCTTCCTTCCTTCCTTCCTTCCTTCCTTCCTTCCTTCCTCTGGTCTCTTGATGTCTCCCTAATCCTGTTGGAATTCAGATGCATCTGGGGTTGGTGAAATATTCTGGATATGTAACTCTGTGGGTGGAAGGTGGTGCCTGGTTGGTGTTGGATTTCATTTTGCGGCATCTTTGCTTCCTTTGATCCTTCCTCTGGTCTCCTGACAACTTCACAACTCTGGTGGAACTCTGAAGTATTAAGGTTAAGGGTTTCAGGTGACTTAAAGAGCACTATAAAAAGAGAGCGATGATGATGACATGTTGACTTGGGAAGGCTGCCGAATTAATAATACTGAGCTCTTAAAAAAGAAGGGGAAAAAAATAAAACGAAAGGTACAAGTCTATGTCTCCCAATCAGCATGTGCTTTTTTCCACTCACTTCATGGCACATCTGACTTAATTTAGTACCATTTGTGTGCTTCAAGCCAAACATTATCGGAATGCTACAGCTTACTTCTTTCATGAAAAAAAAGTGTTTAAAATTGAACTATGTGATTTGATGTTTCTTCCTTTATGATCCTAGAAGCAATGTTGTCTGGGGCTTTATGCCCCTGGCAGGGTCACCCATGGCAAACAGGTCCTAGATGAGGGACCAGACAAAACATGGCTCACTGGCCTCTTATGACGAGTACAAATATTGGATCGTGGTTTCCCTTGCCCGGACGCGGGTCAGCCGGGTATTCACCCATGGGGCACAGCCAGGCATAGCCCGAAAAGGCAATGTGGGTCCCCTTTCCTATGGGCTTACCATCTGTAGGAGGGGCCAAAGAGGTCGGGTGCGTAGCGAGCTGGTTGGCAGCCAAAGGCTGGAACTTTGGCGGTCCGATCCCCGGCTACAAAAGCTAGCTCTTGGGACATGGAATGTCCCCTCTCCGGCAGGGAAAGAGCCCGAGCTGGTGTGTGAGGCAGAGAAATATACTAGATATAGTCAGACTCTCCACCACACACAGCGTGGGCTCTGGTACCGATCCTCTCGAGAGGGGCTGGACACTCTGGAGTTGCCCACGGTGAGAGGCGCAGAGCAGGTGTGGGCATACTGATTGCCCCCCGGCTTGGTGCCTGTATGTTGGGGTTCGCCCCGGTAGACGAGAGGGTAGCCTCCCTCCGCCTTCGGGTGGGGGGACGGGTCCTGACTAGTTTGTTCATATGTACCAAACAGCAGTTCAGAGTAGCCACCCTTTTTGGAGTCCTTGGAGAGTGTGCTAGAGAGCGCTCCCTCTGGGGACTCCCTCGTTCTGCTAGGGGACTTCAACGCTCACGTGGGCAATGAGAGTGAGACCTGGAGGGGCGTGATTGGGAGGACCACCTCCGGCAGAACTTCTCCCTTGTCCCGGGAGAAGCGGGGGACATTGACTCAGAGTCGGCCATGTTCCGCGTCTCCATTGTTGAGGCGGTCGATCGGAGCTGTGGCCGTAAGGTGGTCGGTGCTTCACGTGGCGGCAATTCTCGAAACCAGCTCGTTAATGGCGTGCACAGACATTTTGGGGGGCAAATGGTCCAGGGGAAAAAGGGCACTTATATGGAATACCTTATTGACAAAATAATAATAAATGTGGTCTTTTGGTGAACGAAATCTATCCGCTCATTGAAAAGCATTGGACTTTGGATCATTGTAATTTGATTTGTGAGGATTATTTTGATTTCAAAATGTGATGAGATGTTGTTTGACTAATATAACAATCGGTGTGGCTTGTATGATAGTCACAGGCAAAAGCATTCCAATCCACCGTTTGCTTTCACCTTAATAAAGGACGCATTTGCATTGCATTGCATTAGGAAAGTGTCAGAAATGCCCAGATGTTCGGAATTGTTTAAAAGTAAAAAAAATCAAAAAACATTACACACACAAATAATAATAATAAAAATAATTATAATAATTCCCCACAGCTAGTTTTAAAAGCAGCCTGGCAACATGACTGCAAGACTTGTAGCATAGAAATAACTTACAGTTATGGTTTGTAGTATAATACAAACCAGACACAAACGACATTCATCACGTTTTGAAGTCAAAATAATCCCCACAAATCAAATTACAATGATCCAAAGTACAAAGCTTTTCAAAGCATGGACCAGAAAGTTTCCTTTCACCGTCATATAGTTATATAGTACCCTCAGGTGGTCATCACGTTATCTATTATTGATTAGCGTATAGCGTTAAACTAGCTAATTAGGTGGCCATTCGGCTAATTTATGCTCAGCTGTTTGTGCTACTTCAAAACAAAACGAGTGTAGGTAGGGAATAGAGAGCACACAAACAATGCAATTTCACTGGATTTATAACACAGTTACATGGCTGGTGTGGAGCAGCAGCAGGGGAATAGATGTGTGTGTGTGCGACGAAACCGCGTGGCTTATTACAGTTTGCGTTCACATAACAAAGAGAGAGACAGCTAGGTCGGGTATGTGCGTGCACGGGGCACATATAGGGGCTTTTTTTCCACCCACGCGTTTAATTGTGCAGCTTTTCGATAAGATTGTGTCAACATTGACCTGTCCTCAGTAAACTGTTAAAAAAATTTTTTTTAAAAAGAACTTTGCAAAAGGCACTTTTTTTTTTAGAGAGGGCAGAGGGGCAAGGGTGTCACTACCACTAGGGGTCTACCTGTACACACCACTGTCGCTGGTGGACACTAGCGGTAAGGGATGCCGTCAAGCTGAAGAAGGAGTCTTATCTGGCCTTTTTGGTCAGTGGGACTCCGGAGGCAGCTGACAGGTACCGGCTGGCCAAGCGGAATGCGGCTTTGGCGGTCGCTGAGGCAAATACTCGGACACGGGAGGAGTTCGATAAGGCCATGGAAAACGACTTCAGGGCGGCTTTGAGGAAATTCCTGTCCACCATCCGGCATCTCAGGAGAGGAAAGCAGTGCACCATTAACACTGTGTATAGTGGAGATGGGGTGCTGCTGGTGGGGAGAATACTTCGAAGTCCTCCTCAATTTCACCAACACGTCTTTCTTTGAGGAAGCAAAGTCTGGGGACTCTGAGGTGGGCTCTCCTATCTCTGGGGTCGAAGTCACTGAGGTGGTTGGAAAGCTCCTCGGTGGCAGGGCCCCGGTCCTTGAGGGTGCATGAGAGTTCGCCCAATCAGTCTACCATATGTTCTGTAGTTTTGGAGAAGGTATTCGACTGTGTCCCTCGGGGTGTCCTGTGGGGGGTGCTTCGGGAGTATGGGGTACCAAGCCCCTCTGATATGTGCTGTTAGGTCCCTGTACGACCGGTGTCAGAGTTTGGTCCGCATTGGCGGCAGTAAGTCGGATTTGTTTCCAGTGAGGGTTGGACTCCGCCAGGGCTGCCCTTTATCACTGATTCATAACTTTTATGGACAGAATTTCAAGGCGCAGCAGTGGCGTTGAGGGGGTCCAGTTTGGTGGTCTCAGGATTGCATCTTTGCTTTTTGCAGATAATGTGGTGCTGTTGGCTTCATCAAGCTGTGATCTCCAACTGTTACTGGAGCGGTTCACAGCCGATTGTGAAGCGGTTGGGATGAAGATCAACACCTCCAAATCCGAGACCATGGTCCTCAGTCGGAAAAGGGTGGTGTGCCCTCTCCGGGTCAGGAACGAGATCCTGCCCCAAGCGGAAGAGTTCAAGTATCTTGTGGTCTTGTTCACGAGTGAGGGCAGGATGGAGCGGGAGATCGATAGGCGGATCGGTGCAGTCTGTCGGCCCGTTGTGGTGAAGAAGGAGCTCAGTCGAAAGGCAAAGCTCTCGATTTACCGGTCGATCTACGTTCCTACCCTCATCTATGGTCACGAGCTGTGGGTCGTGACCGAAAGAACAAGATACAAGTGGCCGAAATGAGTTTTCTCTGCAGGGTGTCTGGGCTCTCCCTTAGACATAGGGTGAGAAGCTCGGTCATCTGGGAGGGACTCAAGGTCGAGCCACTGCTCCTCCTTGTTGAGAGGAGCCAGTTGAGGTGGCTCGGGCATCTGATTCAGATGATTCCTGGACGCCTCCCTGGAGAGGTGTTCCGGGCATGTCCCACCGGCGGGAGGCCCCAAGGACGACCCAGAACCCGCTGGAGAGACTATGTCTCTCGGCTGGCCTGGGAACGCCTTGGGATCCCGCTGGAGGAGCTGGCTGAAGTGGCTGGGGAGATGGAAGTCTGGGCTTCCCTGCTAAAGCTGCTACCCCTGCAACCCGACCTCTGGTAAGTGGCAGAAACAAGTTTTATCGTTTTATTTATTTTGTGCAGACGGATCTGTTGTGTGAAGGCACATTGGGAACTGGTGTGTTAATCTTTGGGCCTCAAAAGTCCTCTGGATCCTCTAAGAATTCACACTTCTTACTGGTGTATTTCTGCTTGATACAGTATGTTGTTTATAGAACTATTGAAATTGTCAACAAAGATTAATTGTGTTTTGTGTGATTTTTACTTTTATGAGGGCATTAAACTCAGACCCCCCCCCCCCCCAAAACAAAAAAACAAATAGCACTAGAACTCCCATCAACAGATAAATGCATTGAATTTATCTCCTACTTGTGCAAAAAAGTACAATCCATCAGGCCAAACATCACGATTCAGCAAAATTACAAAATTATGCAGCTTTTAAAATCACCTAGGAATAATTCAATTCACATGGCAGAATTTGATACAGTGAATCAAAAAACTATAACAGATTTGGTTCAACAGCTAAAACTAGGGGGTGGGAATTTTTGACTGTCTCTCGATTCAAATCGATTTCGGTCTGCGATTCGATTCGGAATTGATTTTCGATTCAGAACGATTTTTGATTCAAAATGATTTGACTGACAATGATTTCTGCTTTAATTTATAGATGTACAAATAATCGTTATGATCTACTCCAATCTGACTCGCTACTCGTGGCACTTTTATCACTCAAAAGTATTATTAATACAAAAACACTTCAGGAATGTATACAGAGAAGCATGTTAACATTACTCACCAGCATATGCTCTTCCTACGCTGCAAAACAACTTTTATTGGCATAACTTGATCGTGACTTTTTCTTTCTACGCTCTAATGTGGCTACAACTTATCAGTGTAACAGACAGGCTTGGGGAGTAACGGAATACATGTACTGTCGTTACGTCATCAGATTCCCTTTTTTTTTTTTTACTGTATTCCATTGCAGTTACAGGAAAAAACATGTAATCAGACTACAGGTACGTTTATTAAAAATGGGGATTACTTCGAGGGATTACAATTTCTACAATGAGAGAGTGTGAAAGAGGGCGAGAGAGAGAGCAAGAGAGAGCGAGAGTGAGAGAGCAAGAGAGAAGGACAGAGCGAGAGAGCGCAAGAGAGAGAGCGAGGGGGAGAGAGAGAGGGAGAGAGAGAAGGACAGAGCGAGAGAGAGTGCGTGCACAAGGGCTTTTGCTATTTTTAGGCTGCCCGGGTCCCTATCACCCGCAAATAGCAGGGGCACATTGTATAGAATGTATATTGTTGATATTTATTTTTATTTTGTCTTCATGAGCATACTCAATATTGGAGTAATCCAAAAGTAATGCAGTTACATTACTTTAATATTATGGTACTCAGATTACGTTACTAACTAAAAAATTTAGCAGGTAACTTGTAACTGTAATGGATTACATTTTAAAAGTAACCCCCCCAACCCTGGTAACAGAACATGCAAACCACACTGCCCCTAAGTGTCCAAATTGTGTACAGCATGAAAAGTGCTCCCTTGATTCAATACCATCTGACTTCAAAACTATTTTGAATTCTCTTCCAACTTTACAGCAAATAATTGACTGAATAGAATAGAACAATTATAACATTTGCTATTGGTATATAAATTACTGAATGGTTTGAGCCCTGAATATACAGGTATTAAATAAGTGCTAATTTCATTTAAACCCAGTAGGGCTCTGAGATCTGCAGACTTGGGTCAATTAGTAGAACCCAGAGATGACAGTAAAATGGTAAAACTACATTCAGCCGTTATGATTTACATAAATGGAATAAGGTGGCAATGGAAGTGAAGTCAGCCCCGAGTGTTAATGCTTCTAAATCCAGTCTGAATCTTTGCTTCCCCCATATCATTGATTAAGGTCTTTTAAACATTTTAAAATCCTTTATAGCTATTTTAGAAAGCTATTCTTATTTTGTGTCTTGGATGTGTTTTTTATTTATTACGTTTTTTGTTTATCAATATGTTTTGTTTCCGTTAATTACCCCTAGATGTCAGTATTGCCTAGAAAGTGTGTTGAGTGACCAGATGTGAATGTGGGGAAGGTCTCTGACAACATGACTTCGGGTGCTCAATACAAACAATACAATGTGTTTAAACATTGTCAGTGTACGTTCGTTTAGTAATGTTTGTAAGGCACTTTGCTTTCTCAGCTTTGCTTGTGAATGTGTAGGGTTTGTTGATGCTTGTAGGTGTTGTGTATTGTGTGAAACGCATTACGTTGCCTTGTGTATGAAATATGCGTTGCCTTGTCATCATACACCACCACAATGGATATAAAATAAAACAAGATGTGAACTCTAGTGTAAAGGGCAGACTTTCAACTGAAAGAGTTCACAAATATTTGGCATTTGCCCTTTATGAAAAAATAAGTGCCTTCATTTTCAGGGTCTCAAACGCATTTTGACAATTAACTCAAAGCGTTAAACTGAATACAAGGGATGTAACGATATCCAAACGATAAGCTTGGCGATATAAAAGTCACAATATTGTAAAAAAAAAAGAGAGCTCATACTAAAAAAAACACACAATATTGTGCTCTTGTAGCAATGAGGTTTATGAGAGCAAAATCACAAAATGCACCCTGGAAACTAGTTCAATTTGTTCATAACAGATTATTGGAAAGTATATTAAATGTGGCCATTTATATTACAGCGCATCTACAGCAGAGATGACTGCACATTCAGGGAACAAATCATGCCGGATGGATACAGCGTCTACATCTCCGTCAGGCACGGGGTACTACTTAGCCTGGGAAACCATCGGCGGCGGCTGCAAGGCAGAGACAGCGCTGTTCCAGCTTTGGCTCAGTTCCTGCCTCGAATCAGTACTGTGGATCAGCCATCAACTCCAACGCTGCAGTCCTTTTATCACCCAAGCCAAGTCGCATCACAAACAGAACATCCACCTGACGCGGTCGAATCGTTTGGTGTTCTTGCACGGATCATTCATAGCCCCAGCTTTCATAAGCGATGAGAAGGCAGCATTGAGAAAGCAATCAACAAAGATGGCCTGCTCAATGCCTGTTATGCCCAGGCATGTCCTCGGGGATGTTGCTATGATATTCAGCTCATAGTCAGCTCAGTGAAGGTCAATCTGACCAAACAGAATCGAACAGATGGGGAATTAGATGGGCTTCTTGTGATTTGTCAAAATCAAACCTATCACTGAAAAACACCTACGCCGAGCATTAGCCAGTGAACTGTGAATGTGCTTGTGAATGGCTGTAAGTCCCTAATTTGGCTGGGATAGGTTTCCATCCCTGTGATCCTGACAAGGATCAATGTCTTGATTTAATTCAGAGTGCCCAGCCTAATTCAGCATTAAGGTAGGCACACAACAAATACCATTAGATCTTTTGAATAATATATATATGTATATATATATATATTATGCCTTGGCTCAATTCAAGTTGGGAAACTATTGGGAAACCATTTGCACGACGTCACATAATCACTTGACTGCCCTATGACGGACAGTGGAAGGAAATGATTGTTGAATGGAAGTGGACGTGACCCAGAGCAACTTAGTGACTTAGCGACTGTTATTTTACAAATGAAAAGTTATTATTGCCCACAGAGCCATGGAATCTACTACTTCAATCGAAGTTCGCCTGTCAGGCGAAGTGGCACATTTAGTCAGGACTCATAGAGCGCGATATTTGCTTAAGTTAGAGATCGCTAGTTTGAAAACAGCCTCTTACCTTCTGTCGCCTGCTGTTTTGACCAAGTTAATCAAATCGCCGACTTTGCCGAAATTCACAGCGCACGACCTATATTATTATGTAGTCAATGCCGGTGTCTAACCAGCTCTCCTTCTTTCACCGGAGCTGATTTAAACGCTTGTCGCTGGCGGTCTCTGAGTAGAGATGCTACGCTCACTCCGGGGGACAATATACCTCGTAATGCAAAGGTAAAACATGCTAACTGACTTATTTTGACACTTTCCGTTCTGTATTGAAACGCTGTGATCATGTTATGTTGACCAGCATGGGGAAAAAAAAGACTCTCGTAGTGGCAAGCTATGCAGTCATTTCATGAATATGACTCCGGCTCCAGAATGAAAAACTCCAAGCTCAAAGACGGAATCCCCCATTATTAAACAGTCAAATGCACTTAATAGTTTTGAAGAAGGTACATTTTAAAACTAAGATGTGTGTATGTGCAGTTGGAGTGGACGCTAACTATCTGGCTCCTTAATGTGATTTGAAACACGTAATTCGACACACCTGTTATTAGAGTGTACGTTTACTAGTAAAATTTATGAACATTTATCTACTAAACTCGCAAAAAATGATCGCTACAAATCCGTGAATACTTTGTAGGCTGCCAGTCCTTTCTGTTGCTGCTATCCATCGACGTCGACGATTAGTAGGTATGCGATAAAAAAGCAATATTTGATTTATTCCCTTGTCTATCTGTACAACCGACCGCACAGCAAGATATGACCATTTTATGAGAAAATTGATAAGATGAAGGACTTTACGCTGTACGAGATTCAATGGTTACAATACAGGCAAGTGGTTCTTTTGCCGTCCAGCGTCCCGGAGGGGGCGTTCCCATGAGGGTGGTCACGTGCAAAAGGTCAATACTCTAGAGACTATGAACAGTATTGGGCAATATGAATGGAGAGTTTGGAAGGACCAACATCTTAAAAGATCTCCTTGAAGAGGAGGACAAACTAAAGACATGCATTTATGGCCGAGTTGCCTTTTAGAAAGGCACTTTGCTCTACGGAGTGCTTAAGGAACACTATGGTGTAAACTTTGCTGTTTCTTGCTGAGGGTGAATACTCACAATGTTTACTTTGATGGTTGAGCAGTGGAAGTTATATTCATGTATCCATGCATCTATAAATAAAAAGTGTTTGTTGTTGCAATAACAAAAGTTACTGCACAGTGATCATGTATTTTAAAGATCATTCATGGTTTAGCCTTCAGTTGTGGTTCTTCTTCAACCATTCAAATTAAGCAAATTTAATAAAAAAATATGTTGCTAGAGTTTAAACCTGGTCAACAATTCCCTTTTTAAACTTGAGTTGGTTCAACAATTTGTCTTTTTAGAGTGCATACCCACTAAAATCCGACAGTCTTCCACAGTAGTTAGTTACATGTATACATGCCAAAACATAGTTGCTGTTAAATTTACAATATTTGACCACTAATTACTGTACTTTGTTTTTACCCATAACACACTTAGTTTTTCCCATAATGCATTGCGGTATATAGTTAAATATTGTGCAATAAAAAATAAAAAAAACGATAATGCTGTCATTTGTTACTGCAGATTTTACAGAAATGTGTTACAGTGTATAACAATTATTATGTTTGTGCAGTTCTAGTACCCTCTGGTAGGTAGTTTATTTGTGCAGTTTATAAAGGTAAGTAAGCACGCTTTTACATAGTGTTTACAATATGTTACCTCGGTGGCTAGCCTTATGCTACCTTATATATAAGGTAGTGTTCTCAAGAGCTACCAGTCTCTGTGTGTAGCTGGCACAACTCTTTTTTTTCTTCCATTAGCATCGTCTATCTGATCTGTTGTCGTGTGTATATTAACTTTTTTGCCGGAAGTTCCACCTCCTCTGGGGGAGAGTGGGGTAAGTAGTGCTAATTTTTTACTTAAATTGTCTTTTACACAAGGGCATTACAGAAATGGCTCCAACTAAATTATGTTCATATAGTTTAGGATGTTGTGCATCTCTGGGAGCAGTCGCTTTGGATCTTCAATAAACAGTTTGAGAAATATAGCTTTAGAAAAAAAAAGTGGTTTTGTGGCACAACTTGCCCCCAGTATGGGGTAGGTTGTGCCATTAGTCAGAATTCAGTGGAGTAAATTGTGCCATTGATAACTGAAGGAAAAAAAGAAGGAAAAAAATAATTTTAATCTCACAAACGATAATGCTATATAAAAGGAACAGAAATTAAATACAAAACTTTTCAAACAAACAAAAAGGTTTCAGAGACCTTTTCTTCTTTCATTCTTTTGCTTTTCCTGTTCAGACTTTTTATCTTCTCTTTATTTGTGAGCCTTCGGCAACTCCCATCTTCACAGGTGTGTCAGTCACAATTCTTGTTTTCACTTTCTTTTTATTTATTTTTATTTTACAATTCTGTTCTTTCTTTTTGTGAATTTTGGCAAGGGAAAAATAACTTCTGAAGACACATAAACCAAGTGAGCAGAACAACCAGATTTGTTACTTAGTAAGTGCTCGGGAGGGTAAACCTAGGCCCTTTTTTTTTTTAGCCCTATTTTTTTTTTTTTTATGGCCATCTTCCTCTCTTTTCAACTCCTCAAGAGGAATTGAAACCCTTTCTGTCTTCCTTTTGTATCTGGTGACATGATGACTTTTGGTTAAAAATTAAGAATGGCACATACTTTTAGTGATCAAATGTAAAAACACAGTTTACAACACCAATAAAATACAATAAAGTGATATAGAGTAAATAATCATAATTTAGGGGATGTTGTGCATTGACATAACTTAACCCAGGTCCTTTTGCACAAATCACCCCTGTTTTGAGCCAGCATCATGCTAACCCTAGACACATAATGTATATACTAAAGGACTAAAACATGTGTGAACTGTTTTCAAAGTTGTCTATAATTGTTCAAACACAGCCATCAAAAAACCTTAATCATAGAAATTTTACTCTGGGGGGCAAAAAATATGTTTTTTTGAACTTATATGTGCTTACTTCTCAAGCCATGTGTCTCCCTTTTTACCGGATGAAATTACTCCACTCTCCCCTACCCCATTAAGATTAAACTGCACTAATAAACTAACCACCAGATGGTACTAGAACTGCACAAATGGAATACAACCTTCCTTTTTTAACAAATGTGCTGCTATCATGACATGACGATATTATGGCAATTTTAATATTGCAATATTGCTAGTATAGTTACATCCCTAATAAACAGTGATGTAATATTAATATTTGTAATGCTACTATAAGTTGTGTACATATGTATTTTACGTATGACTGATTATACTTGTGTAATAATTTTAACGCTGTAATTATAGCAACATATACCACATCAACATAAGTACACCTTATTAAAATAATAATTAATTAAAGGATCTGTGTGCAGTTTGTCACTTTTTTACTTGTGACTGCCACCACTGGCCCAAAGCGTAACTGCAGCATCTGTGTCAGGCTCGTTCATGGTGCGCGTGCCAGTACGTGCACGATCTTAAAGCGACAGCCACAATTGACAAATGAAGACATGACTTCAAATGAGGTAAGAAAAACTCCGCCCCTCCCCTCCCCAAAGAAACTGTAGAGTGTGAGGGTCCACACACTCTACTATAAAGGGAAGATAAAAGCTTATAGGTGCAGTCAGAATAAAATAGTCAGGACTCTTAGTACTCATCTGGGCATTGTTGGCGCATGCATGATGTAGAAAAAGCTTTAACATTAGCTTTTTAAACGGCACAATGCAACTTTAACAATATTCTGGATATAAATATACTGTATTTACTAATACAATATGGAAAACAATTGAACAGCATTTTGGCATGGCTACAACCTTTTCAATTTTCTTACAATGCCTTTTTGGAAAAGTAATTGCCCACGCTTGCTCTGGAACAAGGGTCTCAAACTCAACTTATGTGGGGGCCATTAGAGATAGTCTGGGTGTGTCTGGGCATGTCAGAGCCGCTTTAAGTATTTCACCCAAAAAAGTTCAAGTGCCCCCCACCACTTAAATTTTTTTTTAACTAATACAATCTGCTCAATCTTTAATAATAACAGTTCTAAACATTAACGATTCTTCAGAATTTGAAGGTGGTCTAAAGCAAATAAAATAATAAACCACTGAGGTGTCTTAATGTAATTTACTTGTTTTAACAAAAACAATAATCCAGTGAATCATTAATTTAATGTTTAAAAGACAAGGTGGAGGAGAGAAAGAAGTGAGTCCCATTTAGTAGCAACAAAAAAATGAAAAAAAAATACAGGGGGGAAAAACTGACTTTATCTTGCATATGAAAAAAATATTAAAATGCCGAGTCAATGCTTACCTACCTACAGTTGAAACCATCCAATCTGCAGAAAATATCAATTACAAATGATATCTCAATAACAAAAAAATTAGACTAAAACATTTACAACATTAGTGACATATTCAGCAGTTATTAGACTTGTAATATTTTTAAACCAATTGTATCCATCTGGCTAAAGAAGTGCAGCAGCAACTCCTAACTAAATGAACTCCTAACAATGAAAAGCAGTCTGTGACGAATACAAATATACAAATGTCCATAGGACAGTTTACGTCCATTTCTATTTAGGATGACCTGAGAAAGACGATTATCTTCAGTGATTTTACCCCTTGGCCTGACCCTTTCTTTGGTTTATAATTGACAGTTATTCATTTCTTAAAAAATATTCTATATGAACAACTGAAAATGTTGTTTGCAACAAGTTCTTATTAGATTGTGTTCGTCAGCGTGTTCTCCTATAATAAACGAAGGTTGCCACTAAAACCACTGATGCCACTAAGGTGAATGTCCTCCAGTGAGGCCATCCATGGATTACCCCTTCCTACAATGAAAGACAAAAACAAAGATAAATCTTCAAGTCAGTACAGCGAGATATTCATCCAAACTACAAGTGTTAATGATGTTCATGCATGACGCACCCAGCCTCCCTGCTGGACAAGCCAGTAGTAGAGTTGTTCTTTGATAACCTGGAGAACCCAGCTGATTATGAGTCGGATGTTCTCTAGATGATTCGTAGTCAGTGCCTTTAAGATAAAAAGAAAAACTATGTAACCGCATGGACATTATATACACACACAAACACAAATTATGGTGTGCGTTGGCTCCAGGCACTAGAGACGCCAAATGTTTGTGCACAAGAGATTTGAGCAGCAGTGAATGGAGAACTGTCAGGACAGTCGTGTGTGATCTTCCCACAGGTCCTAAAACCTTCCAAATAGAATGCTTCTTATTATTGTAAGTTGCATAAATAAAGTTGTTAAAAATATATTTTTTTGTATTTCTCTTTTTCCTTTTCCTCTATGCTCAGTTATGATGTACTCACTCTGATTGTCTGTTTACATGTAAACAGACAAAGAAAAAAAAAGAAGGGAAAAAAAGTATCGTGCGCCGTGACAAATCTGCTTGTGTGACATATTGTGCAAGTGACATCAAGAGACATGCAGTAAGTAGTACACAGGGCTTAGAGTAAAAAAACAAAAATCCTGAGCCTGAACTTTTTTCGGGAAGTTGTTGTTTGACCGACATCAAGCCATTAATTACTATTCGATTCGTCGCCGTGGATGGACTAGGCATTTGGGAAACTTCTGAAATTCCCGATGGCCAGTCCTCCCCAAGTGTCAGGTCATCTCTTTCGTTATCCATTTATATTATTTATATTTATATTTCACATGACTACTGGAAATGCAAACCATTAAACTTTTGCAAAATATCAAAATAAGTAAATAATCTGTAAAAATTTTATTACAATATCAGTCAGGAATTTATCACATTATTGATGAAATTATTACAATATTGAGTTTTATTGCATTTTAGTTAAGCGCAAATTATATTACATTTCCAAAATATTATTATAGGGTGTGACACAGCAAAGTCATAACTTCCAAACTCTACGACGAAGCATGCAGGCCATATAAAAATATTTGCCGAATACACAAAAGCCTTTCACTGACCACGGATTGTTGGACATCCCAGGCACCAGAGACTTATTAGACAATGACGGTCCACTAAATGTCGGACTTGTAGATGAGGAGCGCAGCACTGTACTGCAAACTCAGCCGCTGCATGAAAGCAACACAAGTGTATAATGCACTTTATTTTAGAGTCAGCCAGTCCTCCCTCAAGCATCTCCAGCTGGTCTTGCTCACCTCATAACTGGTGCTCATAATTCAATTTCTGGCCACCCCTCACTGGCTTCCTGTAAATTTTAGAGTACATTAAGAGCTATTCAACCCCTATACGCACCTGACCTTAGGTCAGCAGACCAGATGCTACTGGAGGTACCAAGGACCAAGCGAAGGCTCAGAGGGGATTGAGCCTTTTCCATTGCTGGGCCATCTCTTTGAAATGACTTCCCATTAAATGTTAGGCAAACACCAATCTGTCTATTTTTGCAACTTGTCTAAAAACTCATATTTATTCTATGACTTTTGACACAGCATGAGACTCGGCATTGTTTTAGTGTTTTTTGGGGGTTTATCGTTTTCATGTTATTAATTCATTGTTTTAACAATTTTTGTTATTTTATGACAAATTTTTACTCCATGTACAGCACTTTGTATGCAGCAATGTTTTTTGTAAAGTTCTCTATAAATAAAGTTTAGTTTAGTTGGGCTGAGTCTATGACAGGAATGGGCAACTTAAATACTGGAGCGTGCCACGATTTTTCATCAGTGCTACTTGAAGTCATATAGAACCATGCACTTCCCAAACAGATGTCTGACAAAAATGCTATTTTATATACTATACTGTAACGTATAATAAATGTTTATCAGTGTTTTTTGAAGAAGTTCCAAGTTTTATAAAATATAAATAAAATATTACATTTTCTGAACGCAGAAAAATTCCATTTCGAATCACGACTGCCACCTGGGGCCGAAAAATGAAACTGCACACCCCCTTCAATCCAGGTCTCGAAAGTAAAAACTCTGCCACAGATTGGATTTAGCCTCAGGTGCTTCTACTCACCTGGCAGGTAAACGAGCTTGTCTGTTGAGTAGAAACACTTGCAGGGTTTTTACTTTCTGGACCTGGATTCCCCAACTCTGTTCATGTCACACATTGCTTTGGCTTGTTACCTTGTATATAAGTCTGTATGCTAGATGGAAGAGAGCCACAACTCGACCCCAGTTGATGCCATCAGCAAAGATGTTCCTGGCCACCTTCATGAAAATATCGTGAGCACAGTTCCCTTGAACCTGGTTGATTAGTCTGAGAATGAGAAATAGAAATATGTAAGCAAGAATTTTGATTATTTTCTATTTCACTTCCAACATTGTACCCTACAGGTCAAGTAGGTTTAAATATATTTAATAGGGATGGCAGAAATGGAACATTGAAACAATCAAATCATTTGGAACAATTGAGTCAGAAAAAGAATCTATCTTTTGGGACGTTTGAAACATCTCCCCACAGCGACATTTGGTGGCCAATTGTAAAATATCACATTCAAACAGTAGCACAGTACTATCACATTTAATCAAAAACTTGTACATTTCAAAGGTTTTTTAAGTTTTGACAGAAAGTATTTTAGAGGGAAAAGAATGACCGACTGGACTGAGAAATGTGAACCGGGGTCGCCTGCCATAACGGACTATCCTCAGTCCATTGAGCGGGTGCGTTACCATGTGAACCAACCACCGCACTCCAAAGTATGTTGGCATTTTATTATGCAGGGTGATGAATCAGCAGCCAGGGCAAATTATTTTATACATGAAGTATTAGGGGTGTGAATTGCCTAGTACCTGGCGACTCGATTCGTATCACAATTCATAGGTCACGATTCGATTCGATACCGATTAATCCCGATGCGACTCTATAACTGTATTATTGCGATTTTTTTAAACTCAAATTTAGAAAATACTAATCAGTAAACTTGTACATGTACACTGTAAGATTTGTATGAACATTTATTTATCAGAAAATTCAGGCTTACAACTGAGCCTTAATAAACAGGTTACAGTCTGTTTCATTTTTGAACAGCACTGAAATAAAATATTAAGGCTTAATGTTTCATTAATATAACATTCTTCCATGCTTAATGTGTAAATCCCAACCCTAAGTAAGACGTTTTTTTGAATATTCCCATAAAAAATTAATGTTTAAAAATCTATTGGGCCGCATATCGAATCGATTCGAGAAATGCGCGCTATAATATCGCGATATATTGCCGAATCGATTTTTTCTAACACCTCTATGAAGTATACTTAGGTTGGATATATTTCAGATTGAAGACATTTTCATATAGTGCAATGGTAGGATTTTATCTAATTTTAGAAAAGGGATAACATTTTCATTTGCTGAATCAATGTGACGTTTGGAGGCGTAATGGAACGCGAAAGGCAACTGTCACGTGACATTGTGATTCTGAGACAGATTAAGGAACGCAATTCGAATCACAAGTTCAGCCTGGGTTCCGGTACTTTGATTTTGCCATCACTAATATTTATTTACCCCTTCTTGTATTGTTCTTTTTAAAACTACCTTAAAGCAGTGATTCTCAAAGTGTGGTAGGAGCACCACCAGTGGTACACAGTTAAGTACAGTTCAGTTGCAAATTAACGTTTGTATTTAATCTTGTAGAAATATTTGTTTAGAAACATGTATTTATTCCATTTTAACTTAAAGCTGCTCAATGCAGGAAATTTAATTTAAAATAGATATGAGATATTTGCAATGATTAACATTTAATCCATTGATGGACTTTTTTTCTGTCTGAGTTTGAAAAGTTCAACAGTTTTTGAATGCAGCTCGCCACTCTCTGTCAACATTTAGCTAGTTGCTAACACCGGAGACTTCTGCCATATCATACAATGACAGACTAATTAACAAGCGGATTATTAGCGTCCTTAATTAGCAATCAAATATAATATTGGGATAGTGTTGTGTTGATGTTGGAAGTCAGCAGTCGAGTGAAGCTCGGCGTCTTGAGCCGCAACGTCTACCACACGCCAATTTCAATATAGAAATAACAAGGCAATTGCATCAACGTCAATGTATTAGTTGGAAGGCTTTTAATTTGAAGTTGGCCTCTGTAGCGCGGATCATGGCTCAAAGATGAGCCGTTGCATCACTCATTTGAACATGTACTCGTGCCGTGTGACCGGATACATTTTTTACCAGCGCAGGCTGTACAGTTGGCCGCATCTGCGGGTGAATTGCTCACAGTGTCTTGGCTCAGCAACAACCATATGCAGGCCCTAGCTGTAGAAGGTAAGCGGCGGTTGAACCATTGTGTCCGACACTAGCGGCAAGCACCACCACAGGCTAACTACATTAACAAAATGATTCTCCTTTGGGTATCCGCAGCAGAAACATCGCGCCTTCTGTAAGACCTACACCTACAAAAAAAATCTATGTTGATGTGTTAGAATGTTTTTTTTAAGCATATTATTGAAATTAGTAGTGGATTTGTTTTAATGAATGGATTATCATTTCACCACTAGATGGCACTAATTTCTACACACTGTCGCTTTAAGAACGTGTGTGTACTGTGCTCCACGTCCACTTCTTGCTGATGGTGGTAATTAAAGAGCAGACTATGAAATGAAGCATTTGGGAAACATTGTGCATTAGTAAAATAACCACATTAGCCAAGCATGAACCAGTTAATCTGTTTAAAGCAGGCGTGCTCAAGTTTGGTCCTCGACAGCCCCTATCCAGCCTGTTTTCCATGTTTCTCTCTACTACCACACCTGATTCACGATCAGGATCGTTATCGGGCTTCTGCAAAGCTTGCCGATTAGCTGATCATTAGATTCAGCTGTGCTGCAGGAGGCAAACATGAAAAACAGGCTGGTTAGGGTCTTTCGAGGACCGAACTTAAGCACCCCTGGTTTAAAGCATACCGTTGGAGCTCCGCATTCCTGTTCAACTCATCTGCAATCTTAACGAGCTGCACCACAACTTCTTTCATTTGTGGGTCCTCTTGTTCATTGGATCGTCCACCTAAATCCTCAGAAGTAACATGTCGTGTGGGGTCTTCTGTATTTATTCGCTCAATCACATACCTGTTATGAACAAAAGATGTATATGAAATGCTTTCTCAATGGAATAAGACAAATTCGTTGTGCAATTATACAGAAGTAGTTCTACAAGAAATTCATAATCACATCGCTCCACCCAAAAGAGAGAGAAAACATTTATTTTAAAATTGTACTATACAATAGTGTTGTGGCATTCATGTAACTGTCCAAGCCTTTCACTTTCTCTACATGGTCAGTGCAATCGCTAGATTTGCATTTCATAAGGAAAATACCTCATGTAAAAAAGATCTCAATTGCAAATTGCGCTCAATAAATAAGAAACACAATTTCTAAAATAAACAAAATAACTTTTTTTCTCTTTACAAATGGTCTAACAGTAAACCACCCCAGTATATCACAGATTTTAAAGATATTTTTGGCGTACGTTTTTTGGGAGTTTTTAGTCACAAATAATCGATTAATCAACAACTAATCGACCATTAAATTAATCTACACGAGTGGTAGTGAACTCACCCCCCCCCCTCCCGATAACCGGTTTGACGATTTACCGTGGTTTAAAAAAGTCAAGGTTTCAATAACCGCTAATGCTGTCTGTTACCAGTAATGAGCTCTTCTTGAGTTGCGTAAAAACGAGCCAATTCAAGTTAATTGTCTTCAATTAACTTTCTTCACCTTCTCCTGCGAGTGCACGTGCAGTCGTGCACGAGGAGGAGGTTAGAAGGGAAAGGGGTGGGGGATAAGGGGAGACACGTAATGTCGTTAAAGTGTACACGTGTAGGTGCAAGTGTGTCCCCAAAGACAAAATGAGCAACTCGGGTCAGTTTTAAAAATAGCTAAACAGTTACGGGACACTGTGAAAACACGCCGTATAAAAATTTAACTGCACTAAAAAAACTAACCACCAGAGGGTGCCAGAACTGCACAAATGGAAATCAACTTGACATTTTTAACAGACGTGCTGCTTTTAATATCGTGACATGACGACGATATTGTGGCAGTTTTAATATCGCGATATCACAATATTTCTGTTATCTTTACATCCCTAATGTTTACATAGATCTTCGCGTTTCACATGGCTGTAAAACGGCTGCTCTGATAAATGTCGTGGCACATGTAAACGTAAATATTTGGATTTCATTTCACAACTCAAACAGGACCAAAAGTTAATATTTCTCCCTTCATTCACTCATCATTCACAAAAAATTACTGTAAAATGATACTGTTAATTATTGTGAAATGCTGATAGTTTTTTACATTGCTGGATGAATCACTTGAATCTGATTACTGGCTTGAAAATAGTAACGCATTAGATTACAAGTTACCAAAAATAGTCATCATATTGGAGTAACGCATAACTTAGTAACGTATCAGCGGCATCACTGATTCTCAATTATGTACACAATCATGTTATCGTTGATGTCAAAGGAACGGACTTCTGCCATAAATTGAGCACCCCTTGCATGATTTAAACCCGTTTCACTGTAATTGCATAAAAAATTGCTTTTGTTTATTTGTTTGTATTTTTTCCATGTCAGCAACGATAGGAATTTCATAGCAAAATCTGAATTTCATCACTAAATAGATATACAAATATACATTTGTATAACATGTTAGATACAAGTAAACAAAAAGCACATACATTACATTCAATGATTAAAATTGATGCTTGGTAAGAATTCCCAAGTTTTTTGCCAGTGCAAAATAAAATTAAACAAATCATACTGCATGAGACAACAGAAAAAAAATCTAACCAACAAGAAAATTCAAATCCCATTAAAAAGCAGTTTTGATAGGACTTACCCTCTGAGGACAATTGCACCTTGCTCTAGGATTGGATCATCAATGACATCTGTTAAAGATGGTAGATGCTTGATTAGCCTTCAGTTAAACTCCGCTCCAAAAGTATTGAACATTTGAGTTTGACATCAAAAGGTAAATAGGAGACTAGGGTGCGCTCTATGCTGCTGGTACGAGAAATGTACCGCAGTACCTTTTGCCGTCAATAATGAAACGATGGCAGGTTTTTTTTAAGCACTGCTATTAAAAATAAATTAATACATCTCCAACTCTGTGTCCAGGGGTGTAGCTACATGATGGCCATGACAACTATTCAGATTGACCAAACTACACACAGAATATACATTTTTCATAACAGTGAAATATGTACAGTATTTAATAATACTTGTAGTGAGTATTCAGCATTTAAGAAGAAATCAAGATGAATACATTCAGGTTCTGAATATGTGTGCATTTTGTTTTTATGAAACAATGACTGTAGATAATATGATAACAATGACTTCTTGGCCATCTACGCTCAACGCAGACTTCACTATCTCTGAGTTGTGGGATTACAGGCGTGGAATAGCCTTTTTATTTGAACATTTGTGACTGAAAGATTTAATTAGTAGATTTAAAACCTTAGCTGTTCACAGTGGGTACTCCTGCAAGACTGGATTCAGGTTTGAATTTCCCGCCCTCAGTCTGTGGATGTGACATCATGTGCGCATCATGTACGTGGAGAAGGGTGTAAGCAGTTTCAATTTTCGGCAACTGTGTTCAGTAGCTTTAACATTAAAAAAAGCACATTGGTTGCACACATTAAAATCCTGTTTAACCATGAATATGATTTTATTTGTGTATTATTCATGTTGGTAAAACATTATTTTAAAGCCTGCAACAAATGCTCAGACATAAATAAATAAATAAAATGTAATTAGACTTTTTTCCCCCAGTGTTCTTCATGTTTGACCACTATAAGAATGATTTGTCTGTCTGTGAAATTTATCAAACAGATGTTTCTATATTCCTCTCCACATAGATGTTAGTTATAGCAGGGGTTACCAACCTTTGAAGTTTCGTTTAGGGCCCGAATACAAATGAGCCATAGCAGGAAAGCAAGTTGCTGTTGCCCTTCTGGTAGTTTGTGATAGGTTTCACCAGCGACCAGCAGGACAGACAACATAAACTTGCTAGGCTGCTCTGGCTAAGTTGTTAGAGTTGGTCATCCAGTTATCAAAAGGACGGCGGTTCAACTGTCTGCTGTTGAAATTTCTCTGTACATGACTCAGAACGCTAAATTGCTCCCGGTGGGTCTGGCAGGTTATGTTTTAGTTGGTGTTGACACCAGCAAGACCGGCAACGAAAACACAACAAAACAAGCATTATTCTGGTTCTATGTGTGTGTGCGTGTTTTTTTTTGTAAAACCGGGTAATTAATGTTTATCTATAAAATATATAGAGAAATAAAAATCATAGTTTGAAATTACATTACAATATGAAACGTATAGTATTTATTAAATTACTCTTGCAAATTACGATCACCTTGAATAATAGCTGGTTAATGTACGCGTAACAACCCTTCATTCACGACCTTTTGGCTCGTATCTATTCTCTGACACATATTATTTTTAAATACCCAATTTATTATAACCTTCTTTAATCTTCAATCTGTACTAACAACATTTGTATTTGCTAATAAAATCACATTTATGACCCTTATCGCCCACACGTTTCCAGGTGGCGAACAAAGCTCAAGGCCTGTAGAACTTTGAATTTGTCACCAACTTTCAAACTGCGTTTCAAACTCGGAAAACTTGAGCGCTGGGTAAAACATTCTCATCCGAGTTGAATATAAAAACTGCCATAAATTTCATCGGTGCAGGTTAACACGGCGCACATACCTTCCCCACCCACAGCACCAACAAGTTGTTGTTCTTCGTCGTTGTTCTCATTTCCTCGGTCGTCAGACATATTCCAAGATTTTTGTTGGATCGTGGTCACGGAACTCGTGTATATATAGTGTAAATAATTTCAATATCTGACGCTGATAAAACGAAAAGAATAATGTCTCGTCGCGGTCAAACGGGCCAGTTACGTCGAAAGTTTGTGGAACGAGGAAGTGAAATGACATGAAAAGTGCATGCTGCAGTAACCTATAGTCTCCAGTTGATGCACACAGAACAAGCAGCCCCCACCCTCGCCCCGTATAGCAGTTGTTGTAAGCGAAAAATACAAAGAAAGTACAAATACCCACTATGGTAAATTAATCAAACACAAGATCAATGCTACACACTATTGAAAATAGGATTTATTTCTCTTCATATAACCGAAATCAGCCAATATTGACAATCACAACAAAACGTGTCCCAACACTGTAAGCCCAGAAAATAGACCCAAAAAAATACGGTACTACCAGTACAGGTTAAATTGACTCTAAAGTGAAATAAATAAATAAATAAATAAATAAATAAATAAATAACCTAGTTCAGGGGTAGGCAACCTTTGTCCTACAGAGCCGCAGTCCTGTGTGTTTCAGATGTATCCCTCCTCCAACATAGGTGAAGATTGTTATCAGGCTTCTCCATAGCTTGCTAGTGAGCTGATCATTTGAATCACATGTGTTGGAGGAGGGAGATATCTAAGGCCCCGTCCAAATGGAAGCAAAGCCGGCTTCTTTCCTCAAACAAATCTCCTGCACACAGAAGCGTTTCAAGACTTGCTGTTACGGCTGTGTAAAACGTGTTTTTGGACCCAAGACAGACAAAAACTTTTAAGCTAGCTTAAAAGTTTTATTTGGACATAGGGAGCACGCTAGCGTGAATAAATACTACAACCAAAAGCAACTTGACACGAGGCCAACATGGAAACAAACAGTACACAATCACTAGGAAGGTGAGCGGAGAGCTACAGGAGAAAGGGACTGAAGGCAAACGCAAAAATCACTCTAAACCTACACAAGGCTAAGGGAGTAACACAGAACAAAAAAATCACAATAGTACTTACTCACAAACAGAAGAACAAGTTGCACTACTGGCGAGGACAAAATCTCTATATTACAATATCTCGGCACCCCTCTCCTGTCTCTCTTGCGCTTAAATACTCTGCTAATGATAATGCAGAGCAGATGCGATGCAGGAGGCTCCGCCACCACACACCTTGGGCTCTGCAACACACACACAAAAAAGGGCAACAAAACAAAGCAACAAACCAGGATGCGACCCTCGCGTATGTCCAAAAGAAGACGCTGAGGACGTTAAACGGCTGTAATGTATATGCCAAGTCTGGAGTGGCGCTGTAGCACAGTCACAGGGAGTTAACAGAAAGCGTAGAAGAAGAATCAGCGATGAATACGAACACTTTTTAACTTTATTGCAATTTACAGAACAAACATGGCTTTGGATGTATCGAAACAACATGAAGAAGACGAACACAGGAGAAGTGACAATGGCGGGTGATTCAAGTACAACACCGTTTGTTGGACGTGGGAATGAAGAAGCAAAATATTTAGCTGCAAAAGCATAAGTAAGCTAAGGCTGCACAAAACGACTACGACACGGCTATCCGCCATTGTTGTTGACAGACTGACGGCTCGCGCGCAGTCACGCGAGAGTTGGAGCATACGCCATCAAACTACGACATTGCGTCGTCATCGAGCTGCGGCCATTATGTCACCACTGGAGGAGTATCCTGCATATGGTGTCCAGACGGACGCGTTCGGGGCACGTTTTAAAATCTTTCCACTCTGGAGCCCGGTTTAAAAAATGTTCAGTTTCAAGCTCCGAAACTGCGCCGTCATGTGGACAAACGGCCTAATTGTTTTGCTCCTTCAGTGTAAGGTGTTGATAATTATGTAATTCTTTTGTCTCTAGTGTTTATACAACTTAAAAAAAACTGGAAGAGTGTGACAATATTTGCACTTTCTTTGTGTACTTCGCTTACAGTAATTGCTAAAAGTTTTTTTTTTTTTTAGTTAAACACAGCAGTGTGTAACTGGTTCAAACAGAGTTAAAACTTTTTAAACATGTGTACTGTATTTCAAAAAGCAAGAGTGATTAATTCTGCACAGGATATCAGATGTTCTGCATCTTGTGAACATGGTTGAGCTAATTGTGTGTAGTGTTTTTAAAATCCAATCCCTGTTTCCTATTTCGTGTTTAAGCAATTGCAAAAAAAACCTGCAATGTTTCACAGTACATGCAGGTCTGTTTGTAGACTTGCACGGCTTATTTTGAGATGATCAACTAAAAAAATCAACTGCAACTGTAACAGAAGAGAAGAAGAAAGAAAGAAAGAATAACAATAGAAAGCCTTTAATGTCATGTTCTATGGTGCAGATGCAGCAATGTTGAGAAAAATTAATTGGAAGGAAATCAAAAACTTTATTTTGGGTACTTTGGACATATATTTAGTTCCTGTCAATGCAAAATAAATGGTTTTCACAATCAAATCAATAACTTTATGCTGTTTTGAATGGCGCGGCACAGTGACTGACTGGTTAGCACGTCCGCCTTCCAGTGCAGAGGACGTGAGATCGAGTCCAGGCTTCGGCCCTTCCTGGGTGGAGTTTGCATGTTCTCCCCGTGCCTGTGTGGGTTTTCTCCGGGTACTCCGGTTTCCTCCCACATTCCAAAGACATGCATGTCAGGTTAATTGAACACTCTAAAAAATGTACCTAGGTGTGATTGTGAGTATGAATGGTTGTTTGTCTCTGTGTGCCCTGTGATTGGCTGGCAACCAGTTTAGGGTGTGCCCCGCCTACTGCCCGAAGCCAGCTGGGATAGGCTCCAGCACCCTCCGCGACCCTAGTGAGGAATAAGCGGTTAAGAAAATGGATGGATGGATGGATGTTTTGAATGGAAATTATTACTTTCAATGAACAACTGCATGTAACAGTTTTTACAGTGTGTCTGCTCATAGGATCAATACCATTAATATAAGAAGTTGAATTTGGGATATTAACAATTTCACCTGTATAGTTTTTTATTTATTTATCAATTCTAATATAGCCTACCACTTGATATGCTTTTAACAACAAAATATAATTCTTGTGATTTGACAGAATTTTTTTTTCTCAGAAATGTTTCATAAGTAATTATTTGGCCTGCTGGTGAAAATTAGAAAGCTTTATTTTTTTAATTTGTTTACGTTACAGTCACATTTTAACAGAAAATCCAACCCACCAACCTTTTGGAAAATATAATACAAGATAATAATGCATTGGATTTATATAGCGCTTTTCTATCTAATCAGATACTCAAAGACGCTCCACAGTAGTTGCATTATTCATGCGCTCACACATTCACACTGTGGTGGTGGTAAGTTACTTTAGTCGCCACAGGTGCCCTGGGGCAGGCTGCCAGGAGCGTGGCTGCCAGTGTGTGCCTACGGCCCCTCCGACCACCACCAAACATTTGCACCTTCCATACAACAGTGTGAGTAGCACTGGAGGGAATGTGTGTGAAGTGTCTTGCCCAAGGACACAACGACATATGACTTGGGGGCAGCGGGGATCAAACAGCTGACCTTCTGGTTACTGAACGACTGTCTCTACACCCTGAGCCACAGCCGCCACAAGTTCGCCAAGTCGCGGGCCACATCGAGTCAAATCATGGCAAGTAAATTGTTGAACATGACTCAAACTGGCGTACCTACCGCCTTGGAGAGTGGAATAAGCCATGTCAAGAAAGGCGAGGGAGTTGTTGTTTACTGTTTGCTGGGTGGTTTCAGGTAACCAGGTTAGTTGTCCTGCATTGGGGCTCATTCATGCCAACACCACCTCTGAGAGTTGTTACGACATATGAACAAATTGGATGTTGGCTACATTGTGTTATGACTGTAACAGCAGAAGGCAAAAAAAAAAAAAAAGGGAGCAGAAAAAAGCAGAAAGTACATGTGCATGTGAGAGCATGCAGTACATGCATTTAACATTGTTTTTGTTTACTTTATCAAATTATTGGTGAACTCATAAAATTATAAAATAATGAAGAAAGAAAAATTATGAATTACAAATTAATTAAACTGTTTAACACCCTTCTTTAACATCGAATCATTTATCCATATTTCCAACAGAACAAAACGCAGATAAAACAGTAATGTGACATAAATACAACATATAACATGCATGCATGCATGCATCTTATCATAAAGTGTTCTATCAGTTCCTCAAACAGTAGATTCAAAGTGTCAAAAATAAGAAATGCAGCTGTTGTAGGGGAGGGACCACACTTCGTTCTCACACATTAAGAGGCCAACTGAACGCTGAAGGAGAAAGCACTATATAGGCAGTAAGAAGGCATTAGTAAAATATGGACACATTGCTGAAAACTACCAGAAAAATAATTTCACAGAAAACTCTCCTTTCTAATTGAGTCGTAAATTGTGTGGAGGTTTTGGGTGTGGTTGGTAAAACAACACCGAGGGCTTGCCCTTATTCAGAAGAACAATGGACAGGATCAGTTCAACTCATTGCAAATGTGAAACTCATTCCCTTCATACCAAGGCCAGGTGTTACTTTCAGCAATGGAAAACTTTGAATCCGCCAACATCCACAGTGACACCCAAGAGTGAAATATTTTGCAAACAGTGATCCCTGTCTGAGGAGGTGCACACACTAAACATTAGTGCTGTGCTCTGAGTCAGTTGATAAAGGCCAATCAGGTTGGTTCACTTTGCCAGGATTCACTTACAATTTAGTAAACATGATACTGTCACTATACGTACATTAACATTATTGTGATGATCAATCAAATAAAGGGTCAATACATTTGAGTATCCTTCAGCAAATATTAAAAACAAAGTCATGTCCTCCTCTGCACATTATGCTATGTTGTGTAATCTCTACCTGATTTCTGACTTTGAGGGAGTTGGTGGGGTGTATCATAAAAAATGACAAAACACACAAGTTCAAACACGTCTGTTTAGGAATGTCTATCTCTCACTAAGGAAGTTTCTGTAAGGTTGTTGTTGTTGTTAGAGTATAAAAATAAATCATTTTGCTAACTAACCAACACAACTCTACCTTATTTTATATAGGTACCATGTGCAGTTTAGAATGGGGTTGAGTGTACTTTTATTTTAGAGCAATTATCCTCGATCTGCTTGTGGCCAATCGGCTACTCCCAGACAAAGTGTTGTATGCTACAAGTGTGGGAGGAGAAACTTACCTGGAGAGACGAGAAACACTTCCTCCTCCACCCTGCTGTCTCTTTCAGGTGAGAGCGAAGTGTCTGCAAATAATCTGTGAAATCTGACAAACAATCGGATTCTCTTTTACGTGGTGAAAAGGTAAAGTCTCCGTGTTCTGTTCATTGTTTATTGTGGAATCTAAATGTCGGTTTTCATCAAAAATAATATCACAGCCGAATGAATCTATAATGTCCTGTATGTTCTGTTAACATTTGATATAGGCTTATATACCATTAAAAAAAATGGAAACATGTTCACTTATATGAGAAACCCGAATATCATTGCGAGATCAACGTGTCTTGCGGTACCATCGCATTTCTTCGTCTAACACTAGTTACATTTTGGGTGTTGAAATTGATTGTATTTATAATCATAATTATCAGCAGCCCACTGATTTGTTGGAATCCCTTCACATCGACCACTCACGTCTCACGGATCGTTAAAATGCTTTTTCTGGACGTGTAGTCGACGTGAGAGCTTTTACATCTTGATGTTTGAAACACCTCCGCACTTGCTGGTGCCTTGTGATGGTGTTTTTTTTTTTTGCTCCTTTATTCCCTTTCGCAAGTGGGCGGTACCGGCTGGACTGTTGACTATTCAGCACCCAAACACTGCAGCATTCCGTCAAATAACAAATAATATCGACCAGTGACACGCCAAATCAATTATGCGTCATATTTCCAAGAGAGTTAAATTATTTTCAATTATTAGTTTTTGTTTAGTCAAATGTACAAGAGCTAATTTAGCCAACGGGACATATACCTTAAAATAATCATTTATCAAAACCCCGCAACACATATTCACTGTACTATTTATTTATGTATTTATTTATTTATTTATATTTAAGACGACGCTTCACGTCAAATGTGTTACCATTAAGCATATTTTGCGGATAGGGCAATTTTCTGTCTATATGTGAACTCATTTTCTGATATTCTTTAAATGGCTACGTCTTGTGAGGTTATTATTAATACATTTACTTATTTTTATTATTATTATTATAATTATAATTATTATTATTTTTACGTGAGTCGCTTGCCAGCCTCGTTTTTGTCATCCAAAATCGTGAGCGATAGCAGCCGGTCATGCGTGTCTAAGCAACAGCGCAGGCGCTTATAAACCTGCGGGCACACACGATTACACACTACTGTTGTGGAATAGATCTGGTTGGGGTCGTTACAGTAAAGCTGACAGGCTGTTATGATGGAGGGCCAAGCGGCTGGGGGTTTAATTCACCAAGACACAATAGAGGACACTGGTAAGAGCGCAGTTTTTGCCATATTAAATGTGTGTGCGAGCGCTCGCGCGCGGTTATGTGTATGTGCGTGCGTGCGTGTGATGGGGGAGATTTGTTTTAAGAAACTAATGGAGTTCCCTCTATATTGAGACCGCTGATCAACATCAATTTATAGTACTATAATTCCTATACCGGTGAACTCGCATGCCAAACAAATCCTTATGCCTATCCAAATGCTTACCTAGGGTAACAGTAGTGTTTGACAAAATCTATGTATCCATGGAAATGATTGGCATAAAATAGCTACGAAACCAACATATCATTCATTTGAGAGTGCAGTCAACGTTTATTTAATTGATAACAGTGGAACCACGCGCGCGCATTCACAGCAACAGTTTTAAGCCTACAGCATTACCTGCAACACTTTCGACGATCTTTTTCTATGCGCCATTAAAGAGGAGTCTACTCAGCAGTGGAAGTGAACTTAATTGAAAGCTTTGCAAGGGTTGTAGTTTGTTTTCAAAGTCCTGCTTTGGATTTATTTAACCCTTCTTTTATATTAAATGAACCACTTTCAAGTTAATGAACAAATGTTAGCTTTTACCCTACTTGGCACCAACATACAATAAAAAAACGTTTTGAGATATTTGCAAGGAACATTGAGCATATACTGGTCAAACTGACCCAACATTTACACCAACTGTTTTTAAGAAATGGTTAATTTCGATTTATGTGCAATGAAAACTGTTAATAACAAGATAAAGCAATGTTTATTGTGTTGGTTTTGGAATGTTAAACATTCTGGGTCAAATTGACCCATAGTATTATAATTATATTTTGGGGTTTGTTTTTTATAACACATCTCACCGAAAGACAAGATGTGGATCAAAATGCTTTTGGAACATGTGTCAATTGACCCATTTTAACTTCTGTAGTTTTTTTGCTCCCAACCGTCTTAATTAAAATGGTTCACTTTGACTTTGACATATTTTCCAATTACATGTTAAAGGTTTATCTAAATGCTTTTGGAACATTAAACTTAAAATGTTAAAATTCTTTTTGCAATGAAACTTTATCAACTGGCAATTTTTTTTTTTAATTTGAACTTATTTGCATTGAAAACTGTTAATCATGAGCTACGTATTCATTATAAGGGCATTTTTGGAACACTAAAAATAGCCTGGGTCAAACTGACCCATTTCAAAGTAAAACAACTATAAATAGTAGTATTTCATGATGAAACACGCAAAAAATTGTTTATTTAAAACATTTGCAATGAAATTGGTTAATGATGTTTATTGTGATGCACTTTTACGTCAATATAACTTTTTAATAAAGCCTGGGTTAAACTGACCCTGGAACATTACTGCTGTTCCTGAGAAATCAACCTAACAGGGAGGGCATGTAGTGCTTGTAAGATAATCTTCAATATTTTTTGTTATTTCATGAAACACGACGTTAGTGACGTTGAAACGTTGACTTTACTAATATTTGTGTCTCAACTGGTTCCATGTTTGTCAAACACAAAATTCTAAAACTAATTCAATGTTAGCTTAATTTATTTGTATTTAACTGACAAAATTCAATGACATGGAACCGGTTTACACACAAATAATACGTACATTTGGCAGGCAAAACAAACACAGAGGCATGCTTTGATAGCAATTTGAATAAATAAATATATCACAATGAGTTCCTTAGAGCCATTATGCTACAGTTCATCCACTACCATTTTCCTCATTTTGTACATTGCCCCATTCTGTATACAGTTTGCGGAAGCTGAAAACCATTTGAGTTGTTACATGTTCTGCCTATTCATTAAAAAAAAGTCAAAATAAAAGCAGACAGATAGATAAATGAAACAACTTTGATGACCATGTTGCCAGTTAGGTCAATTCCATCTACCAGGGGCACTACCAGGAATTTGGGCTTCCTGTATAAAATAACACTTTTGGCCTCACCACTTCAACGATACTAATTGAAAAACATTATTTTATAGGACTCTGGTCAATCATGAGACTTTAATAGACTAACTAGAATCTTCACTTTTCTTTCCCTTATGACGCCCTTGTATAATACACAGTTAATTTACAAAGGCGAAACGAAAGCTTGAAGTCTGAAGCTTAGCTGTATAACCCTCAATCACAAGAGTCTCAAAGGGCTTCACAGCCTGACAGTTGACAAATAGCAACATCTCCTGATCCCCCAACTGGGGAAGGTAAAAACAATTTGGGGTAAAAAGAAAAAACATTGAGTAAGGACCAAAGGTAGATGGATCCCTTTCTATGAAGACCATAGTGCGAAAGATTCCAAGTGGGTAATATTGATCACATAATATCATCATATAAAACTTTTTCCCACTAATAATCAATCGTATAACTGCTAATAGCAGCATTGAGGACGCCACCAACGGAACTGCTAATAGCATTTGAGGAGGAACATTACTGGTTTATTTATTTTCTGGGTCACAAACTTTTTATTTTGGATGGTGGAAGGCCTGAAATCTCCTAATTGTCTCATGTGTTGGGCTTTTGTGCTAGCACCATGTGTATGAACATGCCCTGAGTTTACTGAGCGTCTTTATCATTTGTGTTTGTTGACTTTCCATCTTTTTGCACACTTTACAAGTTTGTTTCCTTTGCAATTTCATGTAGTATTTTGAAATATATGTACGGTGTCCAATCAAGCCTTTCATCAGAGTCTTCTTTACTTTTCCACCGATACTCCTTCCTTTTCACTTGGCTCCTTGATGACTGCTTCTGTGTTGTATATTTTGGTTCAGTTGTGTCCTTTTCTGGTTGTTTATTATTACTATTATCTGTAGTTGCTTCAGTATTTGCAGAAGTGGTCCATTTCTACCCTTCGTAATCATATTGTGGCTAATGAGGAAGAGCCGCCGGTCGTCCAGTAACCGGAAGGTTGGCTGTTCGATCCCCGCTCTCCCTGAGTCATGTGTGTCCTTAGGCAAGACGCTTCACACACATTGCCTCCAGTGCCACTCACACTGTTGTATGGAAGGTGTGAATGTTTGGTGGTGGTCGGAGGGGCCGTGGACGCAAACTGGTAGCCACGCTTCCATCAGCCTGCCCCCAAGGCAGCTGTGGCTATTTAAGTAGCTTACTGCCAGAGTGATAATGTGTGAGCGCGCGAATAATGTATCCATTTTGAAGCGTCTTTGAGTGTCCAAAAAAGCGCTATATAAATCTGACCTATTATTATTATTATTATTATTATTATTATCTTCCTATAGCTGCTAAACATCACTTGAAATGCCATCTATAATCATTTCACCAATGCAGTGTTTGTTGGTTCACCATCTAAAACTCACACACTGATGCACACACACAAAACAGTTTATTGTCAATATCCCTTCCTGCAATTTGTAATATTTATTAGTGAATATCAGAAAATAAAAGTAACTTACTAGCTGATACACTATAGCAACATTAGTGATCAGTCATAATACAAAAAAAAAAAATAATGTCTGTTTTTTTAACATACCAGTTTATGTAATTTAAACATTTTTGTAGCTGAGTTGAAAAATCAAGACTTGATAACATGTCAAATGCCCTAAAGTAAATAAAATAACACTTGATTGATCCTGAGATTTATGACACCTGCTGTCTCAAATTGTATACACCGACTTTTAACACAGTTCTACTAAAACACTGATTATAAAATATTGAGTAATTTCACATTGTATATACCCATTAACTATTTATAATATATATATGTAATATATAAAAAATTCCAACTTTTTTTTTTACCTTGACCTCTTTAAAATTTGACAGTTAGTCTACAAATCAGGTGTCTCTCTTTTCTTAAAAATGGCTAACATGTAACGTCACTGGGAAGATATGTGATTGTGAAGTTCCTACCCTCTTTAGGATTATCCGTGCAATGCATATATGTGATCCAACACATCACGCTTTTAAGGGGAAAAATATAATATCCATGAAATAGAGGGCTCATAATGTCATGTAGTATATATATGATACGTTTGGCGATACTGTATAGGGTTTGTTAAACTTCAATCAATCAGTGTTGAGGGGCCAGAAAATATGGCATGTCAGGTAGGATGTTAAACTGTGTTTTTTCCACTATGGCCCAAATATTCCCATTCACGCTTAAGTCATTTTTTTTGCATGTCTGGATTGTACACTGTCAAGGTGTGTCAATTCTCCCATTCAGTCTTTGAACACACTCATCAACCCAACCTTGAAATGTGTGCGTAAACACGAAAGGGGCGTGACTAATTAAAATCTGGCCCAAATTCCCAGAGTGTGAGGTTTTCATGAGATGTAAATTCCACAAAGTTGCATTTGGAAAATATGTTACATTTTCAATGTGAAATACTAACATAATAATGATTTACATACGATGAGAGGAGGAGCCCAACCACTATTCTCCTATAGAGTTGAATTGTTAAGTTAAATTTATTCTGCTGTTATCTATGACATTAATAAAAACATCACAGCACATGTAAACACAGGCATGCCTTTTATTTTTTTAAACAAATTTTTGTTATGTCTTCTTTTAAAATTGCAAATGTAACTCAAGTCAAGTCAATCTTTACTTCATATGAAACTACGGTATGCCAATGAAAAAAGTTACTCATCAGCATAGTCATGCTGTTCTTCCTCTAAAAGGTGCGACCAAATCACGTGCCGGTGCAACCAACTTTCTCAGTGACTTGTAGAGCCCTGATTTTGGCCCCACCACTTCAATGGCACAGATTGAAAATTGTTATTTTGAGGGCACTTGTAAATCTTGAACCCAGAGAGTCCTCACTTTTCTTTCCCTTATGATGCCTCAGTTAAAGCAACACTAAGGAACTTTAAGTTTACGTTGATTATGGTGACGCCACATGGACAAAAGCGGTAATGTTATGCCTGAAGGAAGACCAAATTTCTCATTAGGAAATTTGGCAGGCAGCACTATGCCTTGCTGGGCGTTCCGCCAGACCAAGAGTGTTTTATATTGGATGCTCCTGGTGCAGCTGATAATTAAGTGACAGAAAGTAGACTAGACTTTAGACCAGATGAAATCAGATCAAAGTTGTGTTGCAGGTGGTGTAACACGATTTGGGTGGATTTGATCTAGGCACAGGCAAACAGATTCTGTGCTCCGCTGATATGTGTGGTGAATGTCATCGTATAGCATTCATAAATATGACAACAGCATGCATCAAACCATTTGAATCATTGTTGAAATCAATTAATTGTATGCATTATTTTTTGTTAGCATCATTAATATTACAGCCATATATTTTCTGAAAGCAGCCCACTGACCGTGGCACCAATATATGTGTTTGTGTGTTTGGGTTGTGTGTGCGTGCATGCATGTTAGATGAATGTATCTTAATTATCCCATATTTAGTCTTTTATTAATTGTAAAGCATTTATTCAACCTTGTGAATTCATTCAATATTGTGACCTCTGTTTGAACTGTGTGAGTTGGAGTCGACTGCAGTCACAAGACAGGAAATGTGCCCTCATCACAAGACAAATGGCCAAGATAAATGGCCGGAACATTTTTATGGTTGAGAAGCTTTTAATGTTAAAGAATGTCTGCATTGTTGTCTGTGTAAACAATTGTCACATTCCCCCCAAACCCTTCAGAGCAGTAATGTCCTTTTTTTTTTTTTTTTTTAGATCAACCCAATAATAACAGGAAGAACGACAAAATGTGTCAGAATGGGCAGGAGGTTGTGATCTGTCTACATCTCTGTTCATTCTCCTCGCGAGTCTATATCTCTTGTCTTCCTTCTGTGTCTGTTTATTAAATGTTCTAGGCTGAATGAAGCCAACAGTGCGTGTATGTGGTTGTCACACAGACACAAGATCGGGTGTGGAAGGCAATCTCCAAGTGCCCAATTTGCAGTTTACATCACCCACAGGTGGAAATCTTCTTGCAGTTCCTCTTAGACGTACTTAAACGTCTACTGTACAGATTCCAGGGAGTCTGTTATGCTTTTACTATGTAGATTGCACACCTCTCCTGTGCTGAATTTAAAAGGATTCCATTGGCTGTGTTCACTCCCACAACAACTCCCATTTCTAACTGGGCCCATCTACGGAAATACCAGAAGAAAGAAAACTCCACCGATGCATACAGTTGGACTACACTTTACACTCGACTTGCGCTGGGCACGAAAATGGAGCCATTAAGATTTGTCACTAATTTGCAAAAATATGAGGTCTGACCACTAGAATATGTTTGTGGAAAAAATGTGAAACCGAGCAAATTTGGACAAAGGAAGTTTACATCTCATAACCTGAGTGCCAATTGATGAAAATCACTTAATGAGTTCAGGGTTGCTTGCAGCTTAAAAATGATCTACTGCGAGTCGTTCACATATGATGTAATTGCTTCAAGAGACAGTGGTGACTAGTCTCAAATGGTGCTGTATTTATTGTAAAACTGAATGGGTTCGTTTGACTATTGTTATGAAAAAATCCTGATTTTAAATCCATCTCTCTGTACCTTTCTAAGGTTCTCCCCCACTGAGGACAGATAGCCTCAAAGTTGAGGATCTCTGCATTATGCGGAGGAGTGACAACTATTCGCCAGTTCCTAGTGAGGAGAAGAACCTTGATATGGACAACGCCAAGGCCCGGAACGACAACTCCATAGTAGGAAACTACATCTGTCTTTTTATATGAATAGGAAACTATACCATGTGGTTACGGATTGATGACTAATGCACATTAAGTAGTCATCAATCATTAAAAACTAACACATAATTTCTCTTTTAAGTAATGGATTAAAAAAAAAAAGTTTCAATATGTATGTTTCTTTCGATTTGAAAAAAAAAGTAAAGAAAAACCCCCAGCAACAATAGAATACACTTAAAGCAGGGGTGGGCAGTCCTTGAGGGCCGGAGTCCTGCAGGTTTTAGAGGTTTCCGTCCTCCAACACAGCTGATTCCAAGGAACAGGATCGTTATCTGTTTTATGCAGAGCGGGCTAATTAGCTGATCAAATGAATCAGCTGTGTTGGAGAAGGGAAAGATCAAAAACCTGCAGGACTCCGGCCCTCGAGGACCGAATTTGCCCACCCCTGATAGACCAAGGGTGACATGCAGAGTTGCGGAAAATTTTTGAGGAATAAATTTAATAAATAGTGAGTATATTGGTAGACAGATAATGAGAATGGAGCTGCCAGGCAAAATAGCCGGAAAAAGATCTAGGAGAAAGTTGATCGAAGACATGAGGGAGGGAAGACATGAGGGCTGTTGGCGTTAGAGAGGATCATGCAGAAAATAGGCTTAAATGGAAACGAATGACACACTGTGGAAAAACAACAACAAAAATAAACTACAGCATATGTAATTGTAGTTGCAGCAGTAGAAATCATACGCAATATGTATAGTATATTGATCACCTCAGTCACAACCATTTGTCAAAGAAATAAGCAGTGTATCAAGTTGGTGTCGCTAGAACACTTCCACACATCATTTGGATTCAGTATAATTTCAGATCAGGGTGTGACAGTTGGTGACATGACCCTGAATGACATTACCACTAACTGATGCTTATAATGACTTGTATGTAGATTGCTTAATGACTGCTATAACAGTGACTGAAAAGACAAAGAATTTTAGTACAGTGAAAGTGAAGTCAGACTGTGCAGAGAGGAAGGACTTAAACAGAAATGTAGAAATGTAAATCGCTGATTAACGGAAGAATGTATGCTTCCTATGGTAGTCAAAGCTGGGATTTTTTGTTTTTGTTTCTAAATCCCAACTGCACACTTTTTAGAGGTTAAATTTGAGTGTGACTTCATAAATCCAGATTCAATCTGTCCCGTGAACCTGTGCATTTAGGTCAGTGACTGAATCCAGCACAGTTTCGATATTACCTGTAGGCTACTTATTTTGATTAGGGTAACTGGTAAACTGCAGCCATATTTAGCTCACTTTGGGCGATAGTACACCACTCTGATCACTGATCACCAGTCAATCAGGGCTTACACAAAGAGAGAGACTACCATCCACACTCACATTCAACCAGCCAGCAATTTAGTCTTCGGTGGGTTAACTTACACCACTACAAAAGCACATACAATTTTGATCCCGAAATTCAGCCCATCACAACATACAATGCAGCACACCATCAGTCATGAGACATTGGAGCTGGGCAGCTTTCCAAAATAACGGGGGCAGTAGGGTGACATGCTGCATCTTGGACCCCCGCTGGTTATGGTGACAAGTCTCCTGTCTTCTGCACATGCTGAGCGAGATACTGACACTGATGCATTTTGCTCACCACAAAAATTATTCTGTCAGCAGTGTGGCACATACATTATTACATTCACATTCATGGTACTGTGTGTTTCTGTCTTCCACTTAACATTCTTTTAGCTACTCTTTTCCACCATGTTTTTAGTAGCTACATTGTTAAGTGTATTCTGAATTATATATATTTAAACAACTACTTGGCAATGACAGGTGATGTATTTATTTTTTCAACCCAAATATGTCTCAACACATTTGCTGCAAAATCATTGATGACATTCTCAGAGACAGAATCTGGGTCAGAATGGGTTACATCACAGTGGCTAAGCGCCAGAAATATATGAAACAACAAGATAAATCTGGCCTTTTTTATACAACTTATCCTGTTCAGGGCATACTGTATGTGCTAACTGGTGAAAGGCGGACTATACCCTGTGCTGGTCACCAATCAATCATAGGGTAGACAGGAACTTTTCACTCACTCAGTTTTTGGTAAGGTGCCTGTTTATAATAAACCTCAAGTGTATGGTGTATCAATACCACTTAAAAAACACAATGTCCCTGAAAATTGTACCATTTACATTCTGAGTTATTCATCAATTATTAGTTATCAGAATCAGGATTATTTTAATTGGCCAAGTATGTTTAAAAAAAAGAAAGAAAGAAAAACTAATTTGTTGACAATAGTTGATGTCACTCTTGTTCTGTAGTAGAGAAGGGGAAGAGAGCCAGACTTGGACTTGAGTTGGCAAGAATTGCTATTTTGATTGACAAAAATTGAAAGATATGAGACTGGACTAGTGGACTTGGAATTGAGAATTGAGTAGCAACTTCACTTGAATTGAGGCAGAAGGACTTGACCATGGGGGCCTTTAACACAAAAAATAACTAGACTAAAAAGTGAATAAATAAATAACAGCAAATAAAAAAACAAAGAAACTTAAAAAATATCTACAGTGATCCCACGTGAGAAGATTAGTAACTGCGCAGTGATACATGTATCACAACTCTTATCCAGGGCCAGAGAAAAATCAAAGATCAGAACGAGCTGCATTGTGTATTTATAGATCTAGAAAAAGCCTTTTGACAGTGTACCGAGAGGAACTGCTTTTTTGCATGAGGAAGTCTGGAGTTTGCAAGTAGTGTATTAGAATAGTACAGGACATGTATGAGAGCAAAAGAACAGTTGTGGGATGTGCTGCATCAGGGATCAGTTCTAAGCCCCCTCCTATTTGCAATCGTGATTGACTAGCTGCCAGATGAGGTTAGACTGAAATACCCATGGACCGGGATGTTTGCTGATGACATTGTGATCTGCAGTGAAAGCAGGGAGCAGGTAGAGGGAATTTTAAAAAGGTGTAAGCATGTGTCGGAAAGGAGAGAGTGAAGATTAGCAGAAGATAGAATACATGTGCATGACCGGGAGGGTTGGACGGGAAAGAGGGAAAAGAGAGTCAAGTAGTTAGGGTGGAGTACTTTACTTACTTAGGGTCAACAGTCCTAAGCAATGTTAACTGTGGTAAAGAGGCCATCCATGTTGCATGGCTTACAGACAACACAGAAGTGAAATTAAGATGTTGAGGTTCTCTTTTGGAGTGATCAAGTTGGTTTTGTTGTTGCTGTTTTTCATGTTTTTTGATTTGTTGTTGTGTTTTGCACTTTAGGGCCACCATACTTGGCAGACTTGCCCAAAAACTAATGTTTTGGGATCTGTTTGAATTGAAACTTGAAGGTTAAGATGTGGTTAAGGTTAAGATTTGAAACTTTGTTGAGTGGAAGGCAAAGTTGTGCTTGAGCTCACAACATCCATCCATCCATCCATCCTTCCATCCATCCTTCCATCCATCCTTCCATACATACATACATACATACATGCATACATACATACATACATACACAAGGCACTCATAGACTAACTACAGCAGCACACTATATATAAAAATTAAGTATGCATTTTATTTTCTACCGTAGAACAGTTAATAGTAAAAGATAAAATAAAATGAAACTCCCGCTCCCTGTGTCCTAAAACACACACTGGCGACTGTGGCTCAGAGTGTAGAGCCAGTCGTTCAGTAACCAGAAGGTTGGCTGTTTGATCCCTGCTCTCCCCAAGTCATATGTCGTTGTGTCCTTGGGCAAGACACTTCACGCACATTGCCTCCAGTGCTACTCACACTGGTGTATGGACGGTGCAAATGTTTGGTGGTGGTCGGAGAGGCCGTAGGCACACACTGGCAGCTTCACTTCCGTCAGCTTGCGCCAGGGCAGCTGTGGCTACTTAAGTAGCTTACCGCCACCACAATGTGGATGTGTGAGTACATGAATAATGTATCCATTCCATTGTAGTGTCTAGAAAAGTGCTATATAAATCTAATGCATTATTATTATTATTATTATTATCACACACACACACACACACACACACACACACACACACACACACACACACACACACACACACACACACACACACACACACACACACACACACACACACACACACACACACACACACACACACACACACACACACACACAAACGAGACAACGAGAGACACTTGAACAATATACACATAGCTAGGGAGCTGATTGGATGACATGACAACTAAAATCCAACCAAAACCAGACCATGGCAATTCCAAATACACAAGAAAAAATGGCAACTGTTGCAGCTCTTCTTCTTTTCTTTTCTTTTTTTAATCATGAAAATATTCTTCATTGTCTTGACATCTTCGTCTACCTGGGGCTGGGCAGGCTCTGTTTGTGTGTCTAAATGAAACATTTGACTCTTGACAACTCTGTACTGAGCAGCATAAGGGCTGAACTTTCTAATTTTACAATGCATAACAAATAATTATGGTGTGCGTATGTGTGTATGTATATGGGATTAGAGTATCTTTGTGAAAAAAATAATTGAAAAACAATTAAAAAAGCAAAAGCTATCATTCTCTTTGTAAGTGTTTTTCTCTTTCTCTCCTCTAGCCCATGAAAAATCTTAATGCTGAAGACAGATCACCATTGTGCCCTCAGTTAGGCCCATACTTTGCTGATGGCCAGAGGCGAGTGGACTATGTTCTTGCTTACCACATCCAGAAGCCCGGCAATATTCGTCGAAAATCGCCCAAGTTTGGAGATGACAACTTTATTCGCCGGCTTCGACGTAGTTTGAGCATGAGGAGCAGCCGTGCACCATTACAGCCCAAAGAAGACCCAGAGATTGCTGCCCAACAGCAAAAAGCTGATTTTCATGAAGATGACAAGCGAAACTGGCGCGAAGAGTTTGAGGAAAACCTCATAGAGACTGGATTGGAATTGGAAAAGTCTGATGAGGTAAGGAAATCTTGTTTGAATCGAGTGCAACTCACAATTTGCATACTAATTAAACTAATGTTAGCTTCATAGATGTTTCATTGAATAATTACAAAGAATCAAATGAGCTTGACTATTAATCGAAGAGGACATATTGTGGAAAATGACCGGTTAGTAATACTATACTGTCTGTATGTACCGTATGTATATGCAAGGCTTGAAACAACTTTTTTATTTTTATTTGAGGAGCGGTTTTGTTAATCAGTGGCTTCTTGTGAGGAAGAATGAAAAAGCAGATTTTGGCAGGTTAATTCTAGTGACCTGGGGTCCATTTCACAAAGCAGGTTCAACAAACTCTGGAACTAACCCTGAACAGTGAGTTGACCTATCCTGAGAGAGGAAACTGTGTGTTTTCGGTTCCTGGACAGCTGATTTGACTTAGTGTGATCAACGCAGAGTAGTTTCACCTGGAGTTACCGCATCAATAGAACTCTGATTCGACAAGTCACCATGGCAACGGGGAGCAGAGGCCGGCGTCTTTCGAAAAAAAAAAGTGCAACACCGCAGCAGCTTCAAAAGAGAGGGATGTGGCGTGGGAGAACGTTGCTGCTCGGGTCAATGCGTAAATTTAAATATAGTCCTTTGGAATCTCAATAATATTACAGGGGAAACCTGTAGAATGGTATCTCATTAATTTATTTGATTTAGGTACAATCCTGTGGGGGAGAAGCACACTTGATTTAAGATCAAATATAAAAATAAAAAAAACATTGTTTGAACAGGTAAGAAAAAAACGGAGCGCAACACACAATATATCCTGGGATGTGAGTGCATGACTACGGCTGGTAATGAATGAAAAAATTAAATGTCATGTGTGGCTGAAAGAAGGCGGAGACAGAGAGAACCAAGAGATTTGACTTCATAACAACTGCCCAGTTGGTTTCATTTAAAAAAATATATATATAATCAACCGTTTTTATTTCGTAAATTGACTTTATGCACGCACCATTGTCACATTTGGAGTCTGGAGGCATGCTAACTTCCGGTTGCTAGTCTAACACATATCAATGACAATGACAGCAGTAAATGACGTATTACCTTTTGTTACCCAGAGCGAGAGAGAGAGAGCGAGAGAGATACACTGTTCGTTTAAGTGTATGTTGTGATTGACTGCTTGCTTCTACTTGTGGACGAAGAGCGCAGATTGTGAAATCAAATTGTTTCAACTTGTGGACGCAGCAGTTCAGGTCTGTATGAGGTGCATAAACAGCCAAACGACTCCACTTACCAAGCAAGTCAGTGCTACTTTATAAAGCAAACACTGTTAGCCAATGGTAAACTGTGTATTCAACAAAACTAAGTTTTGCACAGTCACCCCGGCTAATTTAACCTATAGCCCCCTCTAATATGTAGAGCATTTAATATTTACTCAAATAGGTCATGAATTAATTATAATAATTGTAATTAATCCACAGTAAAAGAAAAGACAATAACAATAGAAGAAAATAAAAAAAATGTGTCTGTCATGCAACTGTCAATGGTTTATGCATCTACAGTATCTCTTTGAAAATCTAAACAGTGCAAGGTCCCTGGAATTGGCTTTTTGAAGATCCACACTCCATGGAATGTCCTGTGTCGGGAGGCTGAGTTCATGAAGCTCAAGATGCCAACAAACAAGGTACACACAAAGAAGTCCAGCCTTAAAGGATTAATCAAATGCTTATTTACACTTCAGAGGAAAGCCATTGTTTTGTCTATTTCTCAGGAGTAAAGATGATGATTAACTAATATGGATATTCCTCTCAGTGAGTACAGTGAGTCCTTGGTTTGCATACCGGCATATGAGATTTGGAATGGGATTAATTAGCCAGTTTGTGCAATGGCGTAAGGATACATCGTTGCATACATCGTTCATAACAGTCACTGATAGTAGAGAGTGGTACATACGCCTTTGGTGCAAGCAGCGTGGGTACAGTTTCCACTCACTCACTGTGTTAATGGTTGTCTGTCTCTGTATGTTCTCTATGACGGACTGGCGAACAGTTCAGGATGTAGTCTGCCTTTTGTCCAAAGTCAGCTGGGATAACACCCTCAACAGGATAAGTGAAATTGAAAATGGATGGATGGATGGATGGATGGATAGTCTCCACCCAATCACAGCCATTCACACTCACATGAACACCTATGGGCAATTTTGTGTTTACAATTAACTAATGACCCCTCCGTCAGTCATTACCTTATGGTGGTGGAGGGGTTTGCGTGTACCAATGATCCTAGGAGCTATGCTGTCTGGGGCTTTATGGCCCTGGTAGGGTCACCCATGGCAAACAGGTCCTTGGTGAGGGACCAGACAAAACATGGCTCTCTGACCTCTTATGACGAGTACAAATATTGGATCGTGGTTTCCCTTGCCCGGACACGGGTCACCGGGGCCCGCCTCTCGAGCCAGGCCTGGAGGTGGGGCTTGAAGACGAGCGTCTGGTTGCCGGGCTTTCACCTATGGTACCTGGCCGGGCATAGCTCGAAAAGGCAACGTGGGTCCCTTTTCCTATGGGCGCACCACCTGTAGGAGGGGCCAAAGACATCGGGTGCGTAGCGAGCTGGGTGGCAGCCAAAGGTGGGAACTTTGGCGGTCCGATCAGAAGCTTGCTCTTGGGACATGGAATGTCACCTCTCTGGCGGGGAAGTAGCCCGAGCTGGTGTGTGAGGCAGAGAAATTCCGACTAGATTTAGTCAGACTCTCCTCCACACACGGCGTGGGCTCTGGTACCAATCCTCTAGAGAGGGGCTGGACTTTCTTCCACTCTGGAGTTGCCCACGGTGAGAGGCGCAGAGCAGGTGTGGGCATACTGATTGCCCCCCCGGCTTGATACCTGTACGTTGGGGTTCACCCCGGTAGACGAAAGGGTAGCCTCCCTCCGCCTTCAGGTGGGGGGACAGGTCCTGACTGTTGTTTGTGCATATGCACCAAAAAGCAGTTCAGAGTACCCACCCTTTTTAGAGTCTTTGGAGGGTTTGCTGGAGAGCGCTTGCTCTGGGGACTCCCTTGTTCTGCTGGGGGACTTCAACGCTCACGTGGGCAATGACAGTGAGATCTGGAGGGGCGTGATTGGGAGGAACGGGTCCCCCGATCAGAACCCCGAGTGGTGTTTTGTTGTTGGACTTCTGTGCTCGTCACGGATTGTCCATAACGAATACCATGTTCAAACACAGGGGTGGCCATGTGTGCACTTGGCACCAGGACAGCCTAGGCCGCAGTTCAATGAACGTCTTTGTAGTTGTGTCATTGGATTTGCGGCCGCTTCGGGTGAAGAGAGGGGCGGAGCTGTCAACTGATCACCACCTGAAAGAGTTTCAATGCCCAAATCCGGCAGAAATTCTCTCTTGTTCCGGGGGGAGGTAGGGGACATTGAGTCTGAGTGGGCCATATTCCGCACCTCAATTGTTGAGGTGGCCGATCGGAGCTGTGGCCGTAAGGTGGTGTGTGCCTGTCATGGCGGCAATCCTTGAACCTGCTTAAAATCAGGTTGGTAAGACCGTGCAAGGGCTCGACTTTGTGGAAACAGAAAACAAATTCGCTGGGGTCTGTGCATGGCATTGGCAGGTAAACTGCATTATCTCCCCATTATCCACCAACATTGCGTTACACCACCTGCGCAATGGAGGACCAAAACTGCCAAAAATAAAAACGGATATAAAAAAATATAATTAAAAAATGTAAAAAATAAAAATAAAAATGGAAATAAAAACAACTAAAATATATATAAATATAAACATAAAAAAATACATTTGTATTTAATTTTGGAATTCTATTTTTTATGTTCGTTTTTATTTTCACTTATATTTATTTATGTATTAAGTCATTTATTTATTTTGAATTTTGGTAGTTTTGGTCCTCCATACTGCGCTACCATTTAGAACTGCTTTTACTAAGTCTAAAATTTTGTCTACATTTGTGACCAAATTTGCAGATGCACCGGGTAGCTTGGTGCGCCGGCACGCTCAGGGAGGCGTAGCGCAGCTACGAAATTCACAAACACGCTAAACTAGACTTGCCCCGGCACAAAAATGGAGATGCGCGCTTGTTATTCCGAGAGTACAGTGTACTCTCTGTACTCTGGGGGTTCAGCAGCTCATGCCCCAGAATGCTCAGTGAGGCGCAAAACTGCACTAGACTAGAGTTGCACCCGAGCACACAGTTTACAAAATAGAGCCCATTGTGTGTCCTTCAATTTTGGCCTACCATTCCGCCATGTTTCAGTATATAAAGCAGTTAAAAATGGTTACAAAGTGGCTGTGGTTGGTTATGTAAATACTATAAATACTATGAAATTTCAAACCAAAACTTAAGAATATGCAAACAAAGTTTATAGTTTCACGAGAACTTTTTTCAAGGTTGGAAATAATAGTCTTGAAATCAGCCTACATTCGATTGTCATATTATTTACTGTAATTACTGCATTAGAGCAAGTTAGTGCTGGACTACAGTGCATTTTAATTATCTTTGGGTTATGTTGCCGCCATAGGAATAAAATTCCATCGTAAACTGAGGACTCCCTGTATATGCACAACTTTGTTTTTGTCAGCCCATATAAAGTTCTATGCTTATGAAACATTAGACATTCAAAGGGTTGCAATAGAGGGGCTTTGTTTTAAGATGCATTTCATACACGTTCTTTTTTTTTTGTTGGCTGGTTTTCCTACATTTTCTCACTGATCAACTCTCAAATCAACACGAATAAATTATCAGATCAAAAGAAAGATAAACCACTGGCAGGCAATGTTCATTTCAAATTAACACTATTTCATTCCTCTTGTATTCCTTATAGGTTTTTGAAGTTAATCAAGGAAATAATATTGTTGAAAAGATCCGACTGCTCATTCACAAAGTCACATCTCCTTTGCACCCAAAAGTGGACACCAATAAGCCACAAAGTGTGAAACCACTCTCTCACCCATTTTCCAGAGAAAAGGCACACCTGTGAGTAAAATCTTCACCTGACTTGAATGTTTCCTTAATAACTTAAGTTGGTTGAATGTTTTTTGTTTCACCACTTATACACCTTGTTGACGTGAATATTTTTTGTTTCTTCAGTGGATGTACCTACATGGTAGCAGTGTGATATTTAAGATGTGTTTTAAGCATGATCATTATGTGTTATACAATGTATTTAAAACAAATATAATAGTGTCTATAAATGTAACGCTGCTAACGCAATTACTCAATTGCTCAAAACTTCCATTCCAACCCAATTTTATAGGTGTGGTGAGACTTAAGACACCTGTTGCCACGCCAGCAGTAGAAAAATGACACAATGGCCCTCGGCATATAGTCGCCTGACTGAGACCGTATATTGCACCCTTATTATTGTATTTTTACTTGGTTTAGTGTATTTTGATTGTATAAACTGTTGATAGTTATTCATAATAACATGTCATTGAAATTATGGTTACTGCCAAGTGGAAATAAGCATCTAAAATGAGATCTGTTCTTGCTTTCGTCTGTAGATTTGATCTATCTGACAGAGATAATTTCTTTGACAGCAAGACAAGGAGCTCAATTGTAAGTATGAATATAATTCATGCAGTATGAAAAGGTGTGGATCAAACAAACAACTCAATAATCAACAACAATATATATGTATATATATATATATATATGTGTATGTTTGTGTGTGTGTGTGTGTGTGATATAGATATAATTTTGATGTTTTCTGTGTTGCCAGGTGTATGAAGTGCTCAAAAGGACAAGATGTACAAGGCCCATGTACTCAATGGGTAAGAATTCTTCAAATCACTCAAATTTTATTGGCCAGTTTTACAGTACTACACATCCAGATTCGAAAAATCCAAGTCCATTATATCCATGATGTCCATGTTTTTGTTGTTGTTGTTTTTTCATTTGTTGTTTATAGGGACAGTGCACATTGATGAGCACTGGTACAATACCTGTATAAATGCGTCAAAGTTAACATACAGCTAATTTCCATAGTTTAAAAGAAACATAGAACATAGACTCTGCATAGCAAGAAGCAATAACAATCCTACAATAACTATATAATAATATATATAATAATAATAATATATATATACTGAGAGGACTGACTGTGCAAAAGTGTTACATCTGAAGGTCACAGTCACCTCTCGACATGGGTCTGGTAGTTCTGCCAGTAGTAGGCTTCACCCCAATATATTCTGTTAATGTTGGTGATGTAAGTCCATACAGATTTTTGTACAGGCTAGTAGGTTATATGTTTCCAGTGATGACATGAGAGAGGTTTTCTTGCACACATTTTGAGCGCACTTGTTTATAATGATTCAATCTCTTGTATTGTGACCTCACTAGCAAGAGTCTAGCTTGTAAAACACAAATCTCCTATTGTGCCCATTTGCCTTATTTACTAACTGTCTCTCGAATTGCTCACCCTTGGAAAGAGAGTTACCCATACGGTGATGTGTTGACCAAATATTAAATAGAACGGAAAAGCATGCAAGCAGAGAAACCAGAGAGGTATTCTTGCACGCAGATTGTCTGAAAACGTTTGCAACTCAGTCCAGGGTGTGCACCATCCAAAGTATGGTGGGATAGACCCCAGCATACCCATGACCCAAATAAGGATGAGCTGTTTTTAAAATTGATTGAGGCATGCCCATTTGTTTGTGGTCTACTCTGTGTGTGTCATCAGAAAACATAAAGCTATTATTATCACTATCAACAGATAACATTTTTGAACACCAGAGATGCCCTGAGATTGGCTGGCAACCAGCTCAGTGTGCACCCTGCATCTTTGCCCAATGCTAGCTGAGAAACTCCAGTTCACCCACGACCCTAATGAGGACAAGCAGTATGGATAGCATAAATGAATAATAAACTCCAACTGTCGATCCCAGGGTCTGCTAGCTGTGATGTGATCACCATATCCGGTACCACTTTCATTAACATTAACATTTTTTCAAGAGATAAAAAAAAAAAAAAAGCATTTAATTTAATTATAAATTATTACATTTAAAAATTATAATTAATTATTTTATTAGTGAAACTATTTTACATTTTTATTAATTGTATTTACTTTTTTATTCATCTATTGGTATATGTTAATTACAGTAAATTATAAGTAAAATCATTTTAACATTTTATAAGGTCAATAACTGCTTCATTAATTCTATGTAAATTAATTAAAACTAATACAACATTGGCTGCGTTCACACTGCAGCTCAATTCCGATTTTTTTCACAAGCATCAGATTTTTTTCATGCAATGTGAACAACACAATTTATATTTATTCACACCAGACCTGGGCCTCTTTCATATGTGGAAATAAATCAGATATGTATGCAATGCGTCTGCACCGTGAACGCTCATCCGCACACATCCGATTCAGACGTCATCAAAAGCCTGATATGCGCTCTGCGCGGGTGGCAGAGAGTGCTTGGAAGGGAGACTACTGACACGTCTGTGAATATACAAAGCTGTTTGAGTAACAGTGTTTTTATTTGTCTTTAACACACGTCCGCGAAACGAGTCCACCAGACCACCGATCTGTAGCGTGCGTTGGCACAGCTAAATTTGCATATAACACTGATAAAAGTCGCTTGCCTCGACGGCTTGGCTGGAGGTGAAACGTTGCGAGTTGGGTTACTTCCATGAACACTGCAACGTGATGTTGTTTTGGGTTGTACGTCACTCGACGTGTGCTCTTTGCGCATGCGAGTCGCATCACGGGCATGTTACGTTCACATTCGATGTTGCATTTGTTTTTGTAATGTGAACAGTCCATAAAAAGATCGGATTTAACTAAAAATCTGAATTGGGTATCACGCCCTGCAGTGTGAACGTAGCCTTAGAAATAGAATTATTATTTTATCGGTAAAAGTAAAAAAAAATTCATGTGTATTCATTTTGTATTTAGTTTTTATTAATTTATAAAAATAAATAAGGTGATTTGATTTATTATAAATAAAAAGAAACATTATTCTAAAAATTTAAATTATTTTATTTAGTATTTTATTCCACAAACTATTTTTTATGCACACTATGTATTTCTATTTATTTCATCTACAAAATATGTGGTCCGCCTGTTTATTCAAAGAATGTAACTCAACCTCAGATAGATAGATAGATAGATAGATAGATAGATAGATAGATAGATAGATAGATAGATAGATAGATAGATAGATAGATAGATAGATAGATAGATAGATAGATAGATAGATAGATAGATAGATAGATAGATAGATAGATAGATAGATAGATAGATAGATAGATAGATAGATAGATAGATAGATATTTTGGCTTTCAAATGTGATGTGGAGACACACATGCATTTTTTTTTCTTTAAAGCTGTTCTCTTTAACAATTTGGCCAAAAATATCTTTACAATAGCCTTTTTATTTAACGATTTATGACTGAAACATCTTCTAATTATAGTAGATTAATACCTTAGCTGTTCACAATGGGTAATCCTGCAAGCCTCTGGCCAATAGTTTTCAGACTGGATTTGGGTTCGAATTTCTCGCCCTTCTGTCTGCAGATGTGACATCAAGTACGCGTTGTGTATGTGAAGAAGGATGTTTCAGTTTCATTTTTCGTTTGGCAGTAGCGTTTCAAAATTGAATTTTCTGTGTTCAGTAGCTTTAAATTAATTTTTAAAACTACTACATTTTGGTTGATAAATAAACGGCACAGATATGTGAATAAACGGTTAAATACAGATGTGATGAACATTTAATTAATATTTACCTGATTAACTGTTGCATGTCAATAAGAATGAAATGTATTTTCAGATCACTGTATGCCAGCATTAGCACCTCCAATACAATTCCAATTCAACATGTTTTTTTTTTGTGTCAATGGTGAATGAACTTAGCGGCGCTCCATTGATGATGTATTTTGGTTGTAGCTGTGCATGCATTTACTCAAGGGTTGTATCTCAATACGCTTAACAGCGGTGGCAAATTCAGGTCCAGAAAGTAAAACCCCTGCCACAGTTTGGCTTTAGACTCAAGCGCTAGTTAGCTAGAGTTAGAGTAGACAATATTAAGTATTGTACTCTTTGCGTGTTCAATTAACTGAATGGTGAGATCCAAGTGAAGAAGTCCCTTTGCAAAGGTATTTATTAATTATCAGAAGCTTCTGAGGACAAAAAGCTGATGACACTGAAGCCGTGTTCTATCAGGTTGTCTGTCTCTCCAACGTGGTACATCAATACTTATTCAGAATAGTGGGAGACTAGAAGTCTCCTCCCATCAACCCACAACACAGTATAAACAAGAAAATCCCTCTCTCCTCCCTTCTGCAAGTTCAGCAAGTTCCCATAGCTATAAATCAGATTAGAGAAAAACAATCAGCCTGTCTCTTCCGAAAGAGACAGATACCAGACACACACTCCCTTATTTTCTCAGGAGTGTGAGACAAATAAAAATGCTATTCATTTAGCCATACTGAGTTAACTAAATCTAAAACGGCTAAAATATAATTTAAAACTGAAAAACAATGTTAATAACTTAACACTAGCTCCCTTGGAGCTCGTTTACCTGCTAGAGAGCTAGTTGCTAGCTAGCTAGCACCAGGAGCAAAAGCCAAACTGTGGCAGGATTTTTACTTTCTGGACCTGGATTTGCCACCTCTGATTAACTGCAACATTCCTCCCTCCTCAATACATTAAAAGCGATCTAGAAGCTGTTCTCACGGTGCCATATTAAAGTGGTAAACGCACATTGAGGTGGGAGCATAGAGTATAATGGCAGTTCTACAAGCTAAGTAAAATCGAAGGAGCAACGATGTATCCTGTGCGGAAGTCTGATAACTACTCAACAGTGACCCATGAAAATGGCCGCGTGCCAGCTGCGTCCTAGAGCAGGGCTTTAAATTAAACAGTACAGTATATCTTCTGTTTTTGTCATTTCTTTATTTCGTTAGTTTGAAAAGAGCATAGTTTTTTTACTTGGATTTAAAAGTATTAACTCTTTATTGGTGTGTTTTCAATTGTATTCATTCATATTATTCACTCTAATAATAAAGGATACTGATAAATCAGGAGACCGTATTATACAAAAGCACAAAAAGACAAAAAAAATGCTTTTTAAGGATGATTTTTAGTGGTGTATTATAGCTACACGGTAGAGTTATTCACGGGATTTTAAGTTACAACGCCTTACCAACCACGTGTTTCTATGGTTTTTAGTAATTACACTGCTATTTTCAAAGAAATTTAAAAATTTTTATGGTTCTGCACAGTTGTTTGCATTCAATACTTAATACATAAGCCACATATAAACTCTTTATACTTGTTTACAAGTCACTCCAAATACAAGCGAGGAGTGTGGGAGGCTGGTGGAGACACGCTAGGGTAGACCCAGAGGTGTGAAATCCAGGTCCAGAAAGTAAAAAAAAAACGTTGCCACAGTTCAGCTTTAGTCACAGGTGCTTCTACTTAACCGGCAGGTAAACGAGCTCCACGGGAGCTCATTTGAATAGAAGCGCCTGTGGCTAAAGCCAACCTATGGCAGGTTGACGAGTACAGGAGTTGTGCAAAAAGACATGTTAACTTGTTGCAATTGATTTGAGATGTTACATGTTGCTGTTCCTGGTGTGTCTAAGACACAAACATAATGTGCTGGAGGGTCGACATATTCTGTCTGTTATGTTTCGGATTATGATATAAATTTTCACAGGGATCACCAGTCTGCTTGCCAACGGTGTTTATTCAGCTGCTTATCCTCCTCATGATGTGAGTATGTGAGCGCAGGTAACATTTTCAGTATAATAGTGATGGCCCCAGAGGCTGCATAATTCTGGTAACATTTTATAGAACGTGTGGCATGTGTGGCCTCAGACAAATAATTATCATGCAACTTCTAAATTCTGTGCTGGTGTGTTGAAGATATTGAATTTAATGTTGTTTGAATGTTCCAGGGGGAGATAGATGGAATCAATGACCAACCCAATGACAGAAAGGTAACCAATAGACTCATGCTCATAAATGTAATCTGTTTTATTACTTGATACATGTTTTAGTTCAACTAAGTATTAAAAACAGATAATTTAAGGAACTTAGTTTAAATGAGCGGATTTGCATATTTGATCCTATTTCACTAGACTTTCTATAACCTTGCAAATAGAGTGTTTCAATTTAAAGGGAACTCTTCACAAGTTTGTTTATGTGATAGTAGACGTCATTCATGTCAGGCTTCTAATGGTTTACTGTAGTTACATGGGTCTACAGCCTTTATTTGTACTCTGAAATTTTTTTGACATTAGATGAATTTGAAAAAAATGAAATTAAGTCATCTGTCACACCTCATATTACAGCTTTGACTTATGTAAATAATTTTTCTAACACTTATTGCAACATGAAATTTTTAACTTCATGTAAACTTTTTTTAAATTATTATTTCTTAGTTATTTCTGTAGTAGTCTGAAATCTTGAAGAAGAAAAAAAGATTAAGTTGGCTTTATTACTTTTATTACTTAAATAGTATTCTCAGTTAACCTGAAAGTTCTTAGACAGAAAATGCAAACTGGATACAGGAACTTGAACCCTTAGCTTCTGAACTGTGAGGCAGATGTGCTAAACAATTAACCAACTATGTTTAAAACTGAATTAAAAAAGCTAGCACACTTTACTGACAATTCAGGGCGGCATGGCTCAGTTGGTAGAGTGGTCATCTCCCACCCAGGATGTTGTGGGTTAGATCCTCAGCCTTTGTGACCATGTCAACGTGGCTTTGAGCAAGACACAGAACCTTAATTTGCTCCCAGTGGACCTCGCAGTGTCCTGCATGGCAGCAGCTGGTCACTGGTGAATGAATGGGTGTGTGAATAGGTGAATGTGAGGCTTTGTAAAGTGTTTTTGGGCACATTATGGTGTAGTGGATAAAGCACGATCCAGTAAACAGTCTATTTACTATTTAACTCTTTGGGCTACTAGCCAGAGATGAATGCAACCCTGAAGCAGGGGGTTGACAGGCACTGACAGACATCTCCGCATTCAGATTAGACGCTGATGATGTCATCGTGCAGGCTGACTGATTTTGGTCTGGTCACGCGAGACTAGCTAGCAGTAGCCTATGACTAAGGGGTGGATTACAACAAACTTGCATGCGTTGAGGATACAAAGTCAGAAGGAACATACGGACGAGCAAACTTCAAATCAAAAGTGTAGGCAACACTGCGGATTATACGAGAGACAAACAACTAGACAAAAAAAAACAAAGGCAATTTGCAGAATTAGCCTTGCTGCTAAGACTACTGCAGTAGTGTACTGGTTTCAGTAGGGACCATGTTTATTAAAGTAAATTACCCAAAATAATGGGTGGGTTGCATTTATAGATAGAACAAACACTTATTAAAGGAGAAGTCAACAATTTTTTGGGGGGACAATAATATGTTCTATGTAGCCCCACTAGTCTAAATATGGTATTCTGGTGAATATTGTGTTAGTGGAATATGAGTTATGCAGAAAAATCCAGCCATTTTTATCCATCTCAGGGAGCGGCCATTTTGCCACTTGATGTCAACTGAAGATGACATCATGTTGCTCAGGTTTTAGGTAAGAAGCAATCACAGCGCAGCTTCAGAAAACAGGTGAGCTGTGATTGGTCGTTACCTGAGCCCTGAGCAACATTGATGTCGTCTTCAGCCGACAGCAAGTGGCAAAATGGCCGTCCCCTAAAATGGATAAAAACAGCTGGATTTTGCTGCTTAACTCATATTCCACACAAGTAATATTAATTAGAATGTTATGTTTAGACTAGTGAGGTCACATATAACATATTATTGTGAAGAAATGTTTAAGGTTGACTTCCACATGAATTTGATCAGATTGTATCCTTGAAGAGGCATTCAAAAAACGGATGGAATTTGATTTTGGCCCAAAATTGCATCGATTCACAGCTAGTCTATTGATGCACATGCATCGGGGCTCCTGCGTTTATCAATACATGTTAATCTTCCTATTCCTAGTTCAAACGACAGCTCCTGGTTATTAGGGCTTTGACTCGGCATGAGACTCAGCAATGTTTCAGTGTTTTATGGTGTCTGCTGTATCTTGTGTTGCTAATGTATTGATACTTAATTGCTTATTTACTTACATTAATTACCAATGTTCAGAAAATATTGTGTAATTGTTGACAGTATCTCAATTGTCAAGTTAGCATAGTGTGTATTTCTTATGGTTATTTCCATATAGCTGGAATGGTTACTGACTAGCTTTCTTCACAGACACTATATGAAGAATGGGCCAGCTACAGTGTCTTCTACAAGTACCAGCCCATTGGACTAATTAGGTGAGATTCATTGTACTGCTCTTAAGATAAGGAGGAACAAATAACCTGGTAAACAGTTTAGTTTTTTTGTTTTTTTGTTGTTGTTTTTAAATGGGGCAGTAGACAGTAGTAATACAATCTAGTCATCATCCAATCATTCGTTTTTCACAAGAGAACAGAAACTAAAGAAGATGCAAAAAAAAATTGTGACTTGTTTTCTCAATATTTATTCCAAAAACCAAAATGGTGTTCAGATGAGTGGCAATCACATACATGAATAATTGTCTAATCTACGTCACGATGCTGCCAAAATCCGAAAACTCGAGACAAATGTTGGCACATTTTGTCATTTTAGCTGGTTTGGAGTTTTGAAATGGTGTGATTCTCTAGAAAGAGTATCTATGAGAAGCTGTGCTCCAACTCCAGTTGGGTGCATGACATTTTCTTAGTGTTAATAAAAATTAGTGTTATTCACTTACATGACTTGTTATGCTGGCATAGCACTTACTTATGTGCGCTTTTTTTTTTCATTCTGCCAGCAGTACGTTATTTAAAAATGAATTATTAAAATGTAACATTGAGAGTTGTTTACATTTGCATTGACATATGTACATCTAAGAGACGAAAATGATTGCATTTTCATTGTTTTTTTGTTTTTGTTTTTTTGCCCACAGGAAGTATTTTGGGGAGAAGGTTGGGCTCTACTTTGCCTGGCTGGGAGTCTACACACAGATGTTAATCCCTGCTGCCATTGTTGGAGTAATTGTATTCCTTTATGGCTGTGCCACTGTTGATGATAATATACCAAGGTACACTGGAAATTTGATTAATAACAAATTTGACGCACAACTCCAAGCAGAAACTCATTTATTTTATGCAGGAATCAAAAGAGGATTAGGGCAGGAGTGTTGAAGTCAAATCATGCCAACCTTTTTTTCCCCACTTCACTGGCCCTAATCCAGTCATCGTAAAAGACAATGTATATTTATTTCTCCTTTTTTTTTTCAATCTCAGATGAAATTGTAAATTCTTAATGAAACAATATATCATACTACGGAAGCGTATTGCATTCACTTGAAAAAAAAAACAACTCCTGTTTTTTTGACTAATTTTTTGGGGGAGTTTTGTTTTTTGGAGTATTTTTTTTTTCGTTGTCAGTTTTTCTGAATATTTTTATCTGTTTTACTGATTTTTTTTTCTGTCAAAAAAATATTCAGAAAAACAGGCTGAAAAGAATTACTCAGAAAAACAGGGAAACAAATTCTTAAAAAAAACAGGGGGGGGGGGGGAATTATTAAAAAAAAACGGAAACAAATTATTCCGAAAAACAGAGCTGGTGTTCTGTTTTTTAGATTATTATATTTGTTTTTTACCTCTGAACTTCAAGTGACTTGTTGTAGACTTGCTAATAGCGGAAGCGGACACTTTCCCCCATACATATGCAAAAGATGGTCATGTTTACTTACTGGCTCTGAGGGAAAACCCTTAAAAAAAAAAATCTGAAAAACAGAGGAAAATATACTTTTTTTAAACTGAAAAAAAATTAACCACAAAACCACACTGCTCTTCCTGAATCCGAGTATCGACTTCCCGACGGACCCTCCTCTCCAGCACCCCTGAATAGACCTTACCTGGGAGGCTGAGGAGCGTGATCCCTCTAAAGTTGGAACACACCCTCCGGTCCCCCTTCTTAAAAAGGGGGACCACCACCCCGGTCTGCCAATCCAGAGTCACTGTCCCCGATGTCCACTCGATGTTGTAGAGGCGTGTCAACCACGAAAGCCCCACAACATCCAGAGCCCTTAGGAACTTGACGGCATCTCTTACCGCTGGTATTCTGCCAGATGTTCCCAGCAGACCCTCACAGTACGTTTGGGTCTGCCCGGTCGGACCAGCATCTTACCCCGCCATCGGAGCCAACACACCACCAGGTGGTGATCAGTTGACAGCTCCGCCCCTCTCTTAACCCAAGTGTCCAACACATACGGCCACAAATCCGATGACACAACTACAAAGTCGATCATCGAACTGCGGCCTAGGGTGTCCTGGTGCCAAGTGCACATATGGACACCCTTGTGTTTGAACATGGTGTTCGTTATGATCAGTCCGTGGCGAGCACAGAAGTCAGTCAAATAACAAAACACAGCTCGGGTTTTGATCAGGGGGGGGCCGTTCCTCCCAATCGCGCCCCTCCAGGTCTCACTGTCATTATCCACGTGAGCGTTGAAGTCCCCCAGCAGAACGAGGGAGTCCCCAGGGGGAGCGTAATTACCTCGAGGGTGCGTTGGAGTTCGCCTAACCAGTCCACATGTGCTTTGTGGACTTGGAGAAGGCGTTTGACCGTGTCCCTCGGGGAGTCATGTGGGGGGTGCTTCGGGAGTATGGGGTACCAAGCCCCCTGATACGGGCTATTCGGTCCCTGTACGACCGATGTCAGAGTTTGGTCCGCATTGCCTGTGAGGGTTGGACTCCGCCAAGGTTGCCCTTTGTCACGGATTCTGTTCATAACTTTTATGGACAGAATTTCTAGGCGTAGCCGAGGCGTTGAGGGGGTCCGGTTTGGTGGCTCCATGATATAAAGTTGGCTAGGGAGATCTGTGAAGTGGGCACTTGGAGACCGCCTCCCAACTCAACGTGCCCGTGTGACTGTGACATGGTTTTTACTTTTTATACCATGGCAGGGACCGGTCAGTTAGAAACTCTGCATATTTTGCAGCGGACATTTTGACACGTTTAAACGCCCTAATGATGACTACCATCTCAACCCACCAACCGTCCAGAACTCCATCCATCTGGACCATGCAGGCTTGCACCTCGTTCACTAGTCAAAACAAAGTTAGAAATGCCTATTGGACTCAGAATTACACAAACACTCAAACTTTTCTCCTCGTGAAATTGCTTGTGGGCAACTAATATAGAATTGTATGCATGACTGCTAGACGCTGGATCAAGAGGTTGTTGGGACACCAAAGACACCAGCAGTTTCAAACACCTTACAGTGGCTTTACTCTCCTAATATGCTATATTGGTATGAATGAAACTTTTCCTTGTTATGCCTTATAATTATTTAACATTGGAACGATTTGAAGTCGAAGTGTCCAGGACTTTCATTCTTTGTTGTATTCGTATCTATATTGCTTTTTATATGGCAAATTAACATGAAAAAAATAAAATGCTTCACATGCATAATCTTTTTTCCCCCCATTAATTATTCTAATTTTGCTTTCCGTTGTCCCCCTTTAGTATGGAGATTTGTGATCCAAGGAACAATATCACAATGTGCCCACTTTGTGATCACGCTTGTAGCTACTGGAAACTTGTGCAAGCATGTGGTACTGCACGAGCCAGCCACCTCTTCGACAACCCGGCAACTGTCTTTTTCTCCATCTTCATGGCCCTGTGGGGTAAATACATTGCAATTCATTTTCTTCTATAAATAATACTCCATTTTACTGTAAATCTCCTACATATAATACATAATGAATGCAAATAAAACTTGTTAAAAATAATGATTTGTATAGTTAAGGTTGGCAGATTTGAATACTCAACTTTATTTATATAGCATTTTCACAACAGCTTCAGCTGTAACAAAGCTCTTTACAGAACAAAACATTAACACAAATACACTCATATTAAACAGACAAAATCTTTTCCTTCTTTCTTTTTTCTTTTTTTTCTTTTTCTCCTTCTTAAAAAAAAACTGTTTAAGATCGCATTCTAGTTCCATAAATGTGCTGACTTGTTTTCCCCACTTTTATATTATTATGATTATTATTATTATATTTAATTTTGTGAAGATGTTTTATGCTATGTTTTGACCCTGTAAAGCACTTTGTGACCTGCGTCTGTGAAAAGTGCTATACAAATAAAACTTACTCACTTGCATTCCTACATACTCTGTTGTTTGAAGCGGTTGTAAAAGTATTTCTCGTATTCTGATGAGAGATAAAACGGTATGAACATTTCTTAGTGTGATGATCATGACCAAACTGATCACAGCTTCAAGCTGTAGTTTGAGCTGTCAATATTTACAAAGTTCTAGCTCATCAATTTAAGTTGAATATCCATTCATCCATCCATCCAGATTGAAGCCGGTCGATGAAGTCGGGATAATTTTTTTCCCCCGACATCGCAACATTCAAAAGTGACGTTCCCGTGCACACTTCTTGGTATGAAGTCGGAAAAGTCATGCTTCCCACTTCCTGCCTGCCAATCACTGAGACCTATTTCTTTTTGAATCAGAATAGGGGTGTGATTAAGTACATATTTTTAGTCCTTTAAGCTTAGATTTATTACTACATTCTACTTTGCGCCCATATTAGTAATGTAGGCTTGAATTACTCAAGTAGTGCAACTGACCTTTTTAATTCATAAGTATTGTACTTTTAGGTGAAAATAAAATTTGGGTTTACCATTGTAGAAAAATTACATAAAGCTTCGATTTTCAGTTTTTCAGTTTTTTTTCTGGGGAGTTTTTTGAAAATGTTGTTTTTCCGGCTTACCAGGTGTGGTGGGTCATTGAACTCATATTGGGGCGTTTAAAAGGTTAAAGGAAAATTACTTCAAAAAGGTTGTTCCTTATTGTTCAGCAAGACACAGACTTCATGGTTGAGGAATAGGAACACTCTTTCTGTTGATGAGAAGCACCGAATAACACTGAAAATTTCAATTCAATTCAATCAGGCAAATGCATCTTATTAAAGGAACAGCTCAAAGCCATTGGAGACTCACAAGCAGGCGTTTGAAGCTGCTGGTGTTTCTAGAGTCCCAAAAACCTCTTAGTCATGCATAGAGCTCTATTTTTTAAGATCTATTTTGGCCACCATGTTACAAGGAGAAGTGTTTTCAGTGGGCTCGGAAATACAAGTTTGTTTGTTTGTTTTATCACAGAAGAATGCTGTGCTATTTTAAATGAAGTTCTGTATGGTTGGTGGATGGCCGCCATTTCCAACACTGTAAAAAATAGTTAAGTTGGAAAAAAAAGGGGGGGAAAAACAGTAATGTCAGACCAATTAACCAGAAGGCCAAACTCAAAACATATACATTTGTAATTTCACAAGCAATCCTCAGATAAGCAATACAACTTGTACATTGAATTGACCTGTAATTATTTTACACACAACCTAACGTTGCAGTTTGTTGTTAAAAAATAAATAAATAAAAACATAGACCAACATGAATCAAACATAAACGTGCTGAATTTGACACACATTCATCTCCTGGTAACACAAACACATATGACATGAACTAACGTCCTATAACTTCATTAATTGCGCCACAGAATGTATGCAAAATAAGTAGATATAACACGCCCAGAACTCTTACAGGCAACGTGTTGCTGCCTTCAATTGTTGCTGCCAACAACATAAACTAAAAACAGCGGTGGCGTGTCTCAGGGGTAGAGTGGTCATATAGTATCCCTGAGGTTGTGGGTTCGATCCGGTTTGTGACCATGTCAAAGTATCTTTGAGCTACTGAACTCCTGATCCTGTGTCATCCGAAGGTGAATGAGTAGTCAAAATGTTTGACGGTCGCGTAAGGTGGAAAAGTGCTACATAAATGAATTACCATAACAGTAAATTGTTGCATTTTTAAACCCAATATCTAGTTTTTCAACAGGTTTTTTTTACATGTTTTGAAAGATGAATCACATAATTTTTTTGTGTCATATACTGTTATATTACATCAAACACATTATTATGTAACCTTTTTCCATGAAATCATGTAATTAAAAACAACTAATAACAGTATATTTCTGTAATTTTCCTTACAAGTATTAATACATTTACTTGCTATATATCTAGGTAATGTAATTGTTTTAAAATGTGATAATGTTTCTAATTAAACATTAAATTAAACCTGAAAATAAGACAAAATCTTGTTGAAATTACAACTACAAACTGTATTTTAATTATGGGGAAATTAAACTTTAAAATATTTTTATGAGAAGTCAGAATAAGATTTGGTTATTTCACAGTATTTTTTCGGCACCCCACATGCCGGAAAATTACAGTTTATTTTAACTTGTTTTTTGCAGTGTAGTAAGGCTGCAACGCACAGTGATATTTTGCATTAAGCTGTTAATATATTTACCGTTATTCACTTGTGTTTACCATTATGCAAGATTTCAACTTCAGTGGGCCGCCACTGTTTACTCTGTCAGTAAGGCTACTACTGTATTCATGCCTAAAATTTAAAATAATCAAAAATGTTCAGAAAATTTTAAGCGCGGCCGTTTAAGCATGTGTGACATACATATAAACCAAGGCGGCATAAAAAAAATCGTTTTTACCATTATTCTTCAATGAGATTATATGAAAGTGCCCATATTTATTTAACATTTATTAATTATTTTATTTCTGTTGATGTTATGTTCACCTGTTTGTCTATTTTATTCATGTTTGTCTCTACTAACCTATCTGACTCAATCTTGCTTGCCTTTGTGAAGTGCTTTGCAACTGTGTATTTTAAAAAGTGCTATTTACAGTAAATACATTCTTACTTACAATTGTATATAGCAATGATGTCATCAGCGACTAGTCAACGATGACACGACTTTCATCTAGTGTTGACATAAAAAAATCTGAATATTTATTATGAGTTTTACATTTAGCTGTGTATGCTTGGTTGTATAGCTGTTCTCTTCATGGAGCACTGGAAGAGACGACAGATGCGACTTAACTATGTCTGGAACCTGACCGGCAGTGGAGAGGAAGAGGTGAGCTGAAGCCCAAAGCGTATTTCAAGATGTTGTCCACAAAGTTTTACAATTCTGTTTGCATTTATATTATTATTTTGGCACAAATCTTGTATCATTTCCAATGTCACACATAATTCCATAAAATATGATAGAACGTAATAATAACATAATTCTAACAATGAGGCAATGTCTTGACACGCCTTGACAGCAGTTATAAGAGTTTTGAAGTGGTTTCACATGTTGGTTATGAGGCACCTCATACATGGTGACAACATCCAACATGGTCAAATAATAAAATGAGATTAGAAAATGATGTCAAATTAGGAATTATGTGTATTTCAAACATAATTTGGAAGGGTACACGTTATATTCATAGCACTTAACGTACGAAAGCACTAAAGCAGTGTATTACAGCTACTTGATTTAGTTATTTAAGATTATTTGGTATTTTTTTACAGTTACTATATTTGCACAAATGTACTGTATAAATCAAACACTCTATGGTAATTGTATTTAGAATATCAATAAAGAAAACCTGTTTTCAGAAAAATTATACAGAATCTCACAAAATGACTGTGATGATATTTCTGCCACTATTATTAAAACAGCTGCCTATCTGTAATGTATGAATTATTGTATATCATATAAACAATGTCTGACATGTTGTCCCTTTTTTGTTTATGGTGTACTTTACAGGAGGAACATAAGGTTTGACTTGCTTTACCTTTTACCTCTATTAACACTTTAGTAAGTCTTCAGTACAAGTTTTACTGACGTTATCTGCTTCCTCTCTGTTAATGCTTTCTTTATATTCCTGTAACTCCTCCGTTGGGGCATTATTTTCAAACTTTTGATTTTTTGGCCAGCTGTACTTTTTTGCTAAGCATTTGTTTTCTCTTTCTGCATTCTATTTGTTACTGCCGACTGCTATATGGGTGCATGGCTGCATATGAACATAATGCGAGCATAGAATATTAACTAAATATTATTTTGCTCTCAGCAAATACATTTCAGAAAAATATGCTACTGTTTTTTTTTTTTTTTATAAACAAACAAGATCTTAACTCACTAATTGCCCATCAACCACATCCACAGCTAACACTGCTTTAGCTACTTACAAGTTATCTGTGACAGTTTCTGGTATGTAAAATATGTGTGGCCTAACAGGTTGGTATTTCGGGGGGGCTAATATGGTTGCTCAACTGTGCATCACAACAAACAAAGATGAGCAGTTTAGGGTAAAAAATGATGCACTCATATGCAGGCTGTAGTGAACCAAGGTCAAATTGCTTTCACATCACATGGTAACCGCACTAGAGTACGATTGGAATTGGAGTTTCTGAGCCCTGTGTTCACACCTGTCCAACTGAACTGCACCAACGGGGGACACAAACAAGAGTGCAGTCAAAATGTGCTAGTGTGAAACCATCCTCAGCGTAGATGTGTCTGATGCAAGACTTTGTACTACACTAATCTTACAGTTGAAACTGTGTCAAGGGATTGCTTCTAACCCTAAAATGTTGTTGTGACCCATGTATTTTTGTTTATTTTTCTTTCTGTAACCTTATTTGTTTGGTGTATTTCATATATGTCTACATTTTTATAAACTCCTTAAGGACCTTTACTCACAGTCTCCTTAGGTTGTCAAATATGATATTACCGATAACTAACATGATCTAGTGGTGTATTTTTCAGGACCACAACCGATTCGAGTATGAGCTCCGTGTCAAGCAAAAAGAATCGAGACAAGAAAAAGTCAACTCTGAGGTAAAAATACATGTGAATGTCCAGTAAGTTTCCATTCATCTATAACAGATAAAATGCTATTATGTCAAAGAAGCCCTGCAAATATGTCGCTTATCCTACTTGCCATCATAGGCTGGGGCCGATCCCAGATAACTTTGGGTGAGAGATATGGGGCGTAGGACACATGTAGACAAACAACCATTCATTCTTACTCTCACATCTACAGGCAACCAAGACATAATAAGATCCGAGCACACCTAAAACCTCTAGACAGTGTGGCACAATCACAAGCCGATGAAAACTAAATAAACACATGGACAAAATTGTACCCTTGTAGTATTGAAAGAAAAATCCATTGTGGTGACAAAAAATAACTTGATGCTGACAAAAGTAATACACATTTTTAAACATTTTGAAAGTATCCAATGCAAACCAGTCATCAAATCAGTCATTGCTTTTCAATTGTGGTTTAACATAATTATTAATTTTGAACTAAAGAAACAGGCCTGGACAAAAATGACAGTACCCCTAAAAAAGATAGTAATGATAATAAAAATAAATAATTTTCAATTAAAAATAATAATTTTAGCACCAAGCTGTGTCCTCTAATCAGTGTCTTCAAATGTATAATGTTAAAAAAAAAATTGGACCATATCCACTTCCTGTCAGTCATTTTGGAAATAATGTCATTATTGGATGTCATGTTATGTGACGCTCCACGCCGACTACGCCCTCCATCGCTCGATGATCTCCACGCCGACTACGGAGCGCATAGTCGGCGTGGAGGGTCACATGACAGCTCCGCCACGCCGGCTACGCCCAGGAACATCAGCTGATAACTGTCAGTTTGACTGCTTCTGAGGAAGGCGGCAGTTGTCGCCGAAACTAATCAAAATAAAAATCAACCTTTTTTTGTCTTAAAAAAGAAAAACCACAGGACGATATAGATTTATAGACAAAATGATTTTTTTTTAGCCATTATTGGATGTCTGTCAGAAGCAAACAGCTGTGAGTGAATTCCTAGTTTTGGAAGGGGAACCTGTCATGTGAGTACCAGAACTTGGACCCAAATGCTGACAGGACACAGAAAAAATTAAAGTCTTTATAGACAAAAAAAAATACAAAGTAACAACAGAGAGCAACACATGGAAGAAAACTAGACGTTTTGACGTGTCATTCAGTAACTCCAAGTAAGACCAGGTTTAATTCTATATGACAGAATAAAGGCCTATATGACAGAATAAAAGCCTATATGACAAAAGAAGAGTCACAACATTAAAGTATCACTAAGGAACTTTTCAACCTTAATAAAATATTTTCCTGACTCTTCTGATGAAACATCAACTTAAAACAAGTTGAATGGTACCTTTGCCATGGTCAGGTGGGTTCTGTATCATTTTTACTGGCACTAAACAACTTTGAGGAGGATGGTAGGAACACTGCCACACAAAAAAACTACAAATATGCTGACTGCTTTTTGGCATTCGTCACTACCCCCTTTTCCCATAAAAAGACGTAAGTTAATTTGAATGTTGACGCACGATTACTGCTTTTCTGGTAGGAACTGCAAAACAACTGAAAAGTTTTGTCTGAGTAGACAAAAATGAAAAAAGAAGAAGGGAAGCTACCCGGATAAAAGGACAGTCAAGGATCAACAATGGCCTGGATTTCACTCTGAACTAAGAAACAACGCAATGCACTTGTCCTCATAGGAAATGTGGTCTTCCTTCAGACTTAACAATACCGCTTTTGTCCATATGGCGCCGCCATAATCAACATAAACTGAAAGTTCCTACAACAGAAGTACTGTTAAAGATTTTCAAAAGATTGGAGCACAGGTCTAATCTCCTGTCACTATACGGTTGAGGAAAGTTTTGTCACTCTTGTGACACTCAATAACTCCAAACAAGCTTCAAAACAGGCTTGCTTGTGGGCGTCTTCGACCCCCCTGACAGAAACCTTTGCCAATTCTAGCTGCCTCACAATATTTGAAGCACTTCCCTGGCTTGTTCCAAAAAGCTCAACAATGTCATCAATTGTGATTCTGCGATCTTTTCTGAGTAGTTTCTCACCCCTAACACTGTCTCCAGGATTACCCGCTCACGATGGCCCACCACTTCTTTGTCTGTTGTTTAAACTTTTACTTCACCTTTGATCCCACTTTGAAACCCACATTTTGACTATTGCACCATTCCCATCAACTTTCTCCAATATTTTCAAAATGTTTATTATTATTTAATCAGCTCTTCGCTTCTGACGGACACCCAATGCTGATTTTATTTCCAAATGGCTGACTTGAAGAGGATACTATCAAAGAAATTTAACAGTTTATACTAGTGTTGTTCCGGTACCGATACTGGTATCGGCAGAGGCCCCGATACTGCATTAAAACAGTGGTATCTGTATCGGTGAGCACTAACATGTAACATGCCTATACCATTCATTCTGACGCTAATATAGGATTTTGGATGCATCATCTTGTGTCTTGCACATGCACGACATTCACTGATGTGTGACATGTTCACTGCATGCTGAGCTCAGATATCCTAATGGCCCTTGAATGCTCTGAACCAATGGCAGGACAGCTTTTTCATGTTGAAAAAACCCCCAAAACGTAGGTATCGGTATGGTATCGGCATCGGCCGATACGGCAAAGCTGGGTATCGGAAGCGGTATCGGGGGCCAAAAAACGGTATCGGATTAACACTAGTTTATACTACACACTATTGAAATTTCTGGAAAAAATATGAATGACCATATACAATAAGTCGCGTAATTTAAAAGGGCTCATTCCATTTTGACTGCACCTCATATACAGTAGTCAATTTTAAATTATCATTATAAATTGTAACTAGCTTGTGTATTTGTATAAAGGCCAAATGTTGGGAATTTAGCTTTTTGTGTTTGTCTGTTTATGAAGAAAAGAGTCTCTTGACCCTATTCTCAGTTGACTTGACTATGACATAGTTGCTTGAGGCTGAATTAGCTATGCTCCACTGGAGACACAGTGATTCTGTATACTGTACACTATATGTTTTGGGTATGTGCATCTTTTGTATACAATATATATATATATATTCAATAATCCAGTCAGATGCAGTGTGTTTTTATGTTGCTGTGTATTTACTCCATTTTTATGTTAGGATGAGAAAGTGAAGCTGACATGTACAGACAGACTGCCAGCTTACTTGGAGATTGTGGCCATGATGGCTTTCATGGTGAGTAGCACGTCACTTTCAATTTGATCCTTTAACAGCCTTATTGAAAGAAATGTTTTAACAATATCCTTTCTGCTCATTATGCTTGATTCGGTGTGCATAATTTAAGGGAAATTAAATGTTGACTGGCATCCCATACCATTAAGCCCCCAAATAAAAAAATAAAAAAATGACATTCCAATGTACAGCCATTTTACAATCCATGCCGTTGTAGCGAATATTGCGCTGATTTAATAAGTTTGATTAAATATTTGTGAGGGCAAGGGCTAGTTCCTAAATTAACCTCGGCTACAAAGTCAAATTAAAGGGGCGCCATTGCAGTGCAAGTACGAACCCTGTAAATCTGCAATTAATTGTAAAAGAAATAAGACATGTTCTAATTCAAAAGTGTGATTCTTACTACAAGCAAACTAATTAATGTAGATCATGCAATGATTTAAAAAAAAATGAACACACAGCCATTAAACAATGAATACATTAAAATATTTCATAGAGTTCTACTTATTGCATAGACATGAAGTTTCATTATTTTATCGTTCTGTTAAATTGGGGAAAACCGAATGAGTCAAGCATCTTGCAGTTGTGATCGCCTTTTGGAGTCGCCATTTCAACAATGTTGAGATGGGTGTAGTAGTAGAAATGTTGATTGGCAAGGCAATTTGGTCCATGTCTACATTAGCCCTTGAAATGTGAATCGACCAGACCCTGTGTTCTCCAGAGGCTAATCTAAAAAAAAATATATAATAATAAAAAGGTGTTGTGTGGTGTTTTCTCCTCTAAAACTATTTTATTGACTTTCTTGTGGTTATGATCACATGTCAATGGCAGCAATCTACATTCCACTGAGGGTTTCTCATACCAGTCCTTTGAGTTGAAGGTACAGGTGTTATAATTGTGAATGAGAAAAGCAACAAGTCCTAAGACTTCTCGGCTAAAGGGAGGTTTGTCGTTTGGGTCCTGTATCATTCCCACATAGGAATCATGAGGAATGAATCCAATATTTGCTTCAAAATTGTAAAAGTGCAATTTATAAATGGCAGCCATTTTATGCAGAATAACTCAATAGTATTCTGTGGCCAATTTCAGAAATAGTTCAAGACTATATGTAGTATTTTGACACATTGCAGAGAAGAGTATTATTAACAACTGACTAATTAGAATTCAAAATGAAAGAAAAATGGCCAACTATATACAATAAGGCTTGCTGCTACTGTAACTGTGGCTTACTAAGGGAGTTACTATGAAAACTAACATCTTATTAAGACTAACTGCATGCATGATGTGGGTAACCTGGAAACTGTTTAAGATTGTGAAACAAGTGCATAAATGTGTCTCCTTGAAGATATAAAACTGTTAATACAAAAAAAAAATCTGATTTGCCAGAAAAGCAGTGATACAGTAGATTAATCCTTCACTGGTTTCTATTGCTAAATTGTTCTCTTTCTTCTTTCTCATAGATAGCAGTGACTTTTGTAATTGTCTTTGGAGTTGTCCTCTACCGCATTAGCATTAAAACAGCATTACACATTAGCACCTACCCTGCAGCACGGTACAATGTCCGAGCCACCGTCAAAACAACAGCTGCCATCATCAACCTCGTCATCATTATCATCTTAGATGAAATCTATGGCGCTGTTGCACGCTGGCTCACTCGACTTGGTAAGAAACAAATTCACTCAAAAGCTTGAAATATTGGTCTCGAATGTTATGGTGTCTGGAATTGGATCATTCTCATAGAAAGAGCCATATTTGATACATTTTTATTTTGTATTTTTCTTTTTTCTTTCTTTTGCAGAGGTTCCAAAAACAGACAAAAGCTTTGAAGAGCGGCTTATCTTCAAGACGTTTATTTTGAAGTTTGTCAACGCTTTCACGCCTCTTGTTTATTTGGCTTTTTTTAGGGGGAGGTAAGAATTAACACAGTTTACTAGTTTTGTGGCGCTGCACTTAAATTAAATTATTGGTACTGTCACTTTTACTCAGGCCAATTAGTGTAACTTTAAAAAACTCAATTAATCCCATTTATTTATTGAAGGTTTCCCTTGTATACTGCTTCCATGCCACACAACAGACTTGCATTTGTGAGTTCTCATTTAACTGTATTTAAATTGGGTTTTGTGGCGTTTTGCTAAATGTGGCATCTATTGCAGTAAGTGAAATTGGATTTCAAATTAGATAATCGTTAAAGCCTCTATCCCACTGAGCTGCAAACATTGCCGAACATTACGAATGTTGCGTTTCATCAGGATTCGGAAAATATCACATTTGTTTTGCGTTTCTGTTAATTAGTCGCCATTGTTGCGAATCCATTGTTTCGCCAACATGTGCATTTGCTTGTAAATACCGTCTTGATTTGTCATAAGACATGTCGGCAAAGTTCTTTCTGAGGCCCCATTCATAAATTCATTCTGATACCCATTCACTACGGTGAGAGTGCTTGTGTTTAGGCGGAGCAAGATCTGTTTGGAGGAAATTATATTTCAAAAACTACAAACAAAAATCCAGCTTGGAGACATGTGTTGAACATATTTTCTCAATGTGCCCACCACGCAGACAGTGCGGACAGTCAAGCACAAGAAAAATTTTCCAAAACGCAACAAAATGCGGCCCATGGCGTAGGCTATATGAATATTAAAATATCAATTGCATCTGACTCCCTGATTATTATTTTTTTAGCAGATTAACTCATTCAAACCCAAAAACGTATTAATGAATGTTTTTTAATACTCTGTCCTGCACTCCCCAAAACGTATTTATGTTTTTTTTTAATGCTAGAGAATAAAGAAGGCTTTTTGATACAGCTTCTGACATGAAGAGGTCGCTTAAAGCAATGGCAGTTATTACCTAAAACTTAGCTATATACTAATGCTAATTGCTGCAAAACTAAAACGGATAAAAATATACTTTTTTTCCTGATTTAAGAAGAGACTCTAAACTAATGTTTTCATAGCAATAGAACATAATATTCTGTGGACCTTGCAAAATCAGTCAAAATCCAATAAAACAGCCGCAGGTTGCTTCAGTGAAAATGGCTGGGAGTGAATAAGTTAAGTGTCAAAATGATGACATACAATGTACACTGTCATATTGGACATTATTGTGCAGTCCACGTCATCGCCGTGACGTGTTGCGTGCCTGTTCATTTTGGACTTATTTTCTGTTCTATTATCCTATAAAAATGAGTATGGCGTCGTCAAGTATTGCCATAATTAGCACTACTACCCATCTGCAGGTTAAAGTGTAGACATATGTGATAATAATAGTCTGAAAATATTACAAGGAAACTCGTAATATTTTGGATAATATTAACTCATTCACTCTCAGTCATTTTCACTGAAGCAACCCCCTTCGCTCCTGGCTGTTTTACCAGATTTTAACTGATTTTGCAAGGTCCGGAGAATATTCTGTTCTATTGCTATAAAATCATGGAACTTACCAAAAGAAAAATTAGAGTCTCTTCTTTTTATCAGAAAAAAGTATACTTCTATCCATTTCAGTTTTGCAGCAATTAGCATTAGAATATAGATAAGTTTCATCATTATTCACAAATTTGTTTAGAACTGTGGGCAAATCAGCTTGTTTGCAACATGGCCCTGGTTGATCTCTTATACTCTGCTGCCACCTGCTAGCCGTTTTTTGTAATAACTACTATTGCTTTAAGCTACCTCTTCATGTCAGAAGCTGTATCAAAGCCTTTTGTATGTTCTAGCATAAAAAAACAACAACAAACATGTATAAATACGTTTTTGGGAGAGCAGGACAAATTCTTTAAAAAACGTATTTATGCGTTTTTGGGGTCTGAATGAGTTAATATCGAAAGCGCTGTTATGCATAAGCATATGAATATGGCAACGCTTCTCGTTTAATTATCCAAAATATTGCGAGTTTCATTCTAATATTTTCTTCGTATGACACCGTAATGTACCATTTGCACACACAAACACAGGTTGGCTGTGTTCGCCAGTCACTACTCGCTTCCGCAATATATATTTTTTTCTTTCTCAACGAAAGAATATGTAATTTGAGATGGGGAGGAGTGCTATCTAAATTATGGCAATACTTGACGACGGCATATTTATTTTTATAGCACAATAGACCAGGAAAAAAGTCCAAAATGAACAGGGCCATGTTGCACGCATGCAACATGTCACAGCGATGGCAAAGACTGGACAAAAATGTCCAATAATTACATCTTCTAAAAACAAGAAAACGAAAAATAATAATTTTCATATCTTGTGTGGGTCAATCTGACTCAAATTTGAGGTGAATTCGCACATTGTCTCAAATGTCGCAAAAAAGTCACAAAATGACACAAAATGACAAAGACGACAACCTCATTAGTTGGCAAATTCAACATTTGCAACATTTGGCAATATTCACAGTTCAGTGGGATAGTCACTTTAGGAAACAGACAAAAGGCACCCAAAAGCACAACAGCAGATGCAAAGGTTCCCAAAATTAAGTTGTTACAAATCTTATGATGCATACAAGGTTCTTGCTTGCTACACGTCATATGCGTGTGTCTGTGTGCATGTGTGTTTTTATTTAAAACATTTGCTTGTTCAATAGGCTTGTTGGGCGGCCAGGAAAATACCTGTATGTTGTAGGATCATACAGAATGGAAGAGGTAACAATAGAGTTTTATATTTAAGATATATATTTCATATAATTTAATTAGGGATAGACCGATTATCGGCCGGGACGATTATTGGTGCCGATATTTGTCAAAATACAAAATATCGGCATTGGTCTTTATACGAATCTGAAGGCCGATAACGCTGGTATCTCACTTAGCGGTGAATGCTTAAGAACGTAGCGGATTCAGGGTTTTAATCAGGATTTGTAATATGTTCACAGACAGTTTTTACTTGTCGCAAAGACATTTCGAGCATATTCAGACAATTTTTCACTGTCTGCGAAAATCTAGGATACAGGGAACTTTTCATTTATAGATTATTTAAATTTCCCCTTTATAAAAAGTATGCAGACACTGGGAACTCCCTAAAAAAATATTTTGAAAAATAAAATAAAATTAAATAAAATTAAGAAATTATGTTGAAATTTTAAAAAACTTTATTTACAGTAGAAAACTTTAGGGAACTACTTGCTTAGTTTTTAGTTTAGTTTAACACGTGCTGATGACCCTGGAAGCTCTCTGCAGTTTTTATTATATATTTTTTAAACAAAGCTGTCAATTCTTGATATGTTTAAAATGAAAAGAGAAAGGTGTTTGTTTTTTATAATTTTGACGCTAAGATTTTCTCTTTTACTGCAAATGAATATCGGCATGAAATATCGGTTATCGATCACCTTGACTACTGATAATCGGTATCGTATCGGCCTTGAAAAACCCATATCGGTCTATCACTAAATTTAAGGTAAGAAATTTGATTCTAATAATATTTTAAAACTTGATGAAAAGTGATTATTTGTCTCCACACATGCAACACTTAGCATGATGAGTTGAGCGTCTTTATGTCCTGTTTTTCAGTGTGCCAATGCAGACTGCCTTATGGAGTTATGCATCCAGTTATGCATCACCATGCTTGGCAAGCAGCTCATCCAAAACAACCTATTTGAGGTTGGCTTACCGTAAGTGCTAACCTTTCATTTCTTTGGAATAATTCCAATACTGGTCTGATGGCCATCACATGGCAACCAAAGTGAGCTAATTTTTTCAGTTTTAGGAAAAGTTAGATTAAAATGTTTTCCGTACACAGAACCTGACAAACGTCTTGCGAGCTAAACTACACTACGATATTCATGTCCTTGAACAGTTATTTCTGTCTGTAACAAGAAACCAAGCTAACATTGCATGCTATGTCGAATAATGCAAGAACATTTATACCAAATACAAACTTTTTGTTTGGGCTTATTTGACAGCGTTGTAGGGAGGAAGCAAGGCAGTGAGATAGGGATGCTAAAAATAATAATAATAATTTAACAACAAAAGTCCAAAACAACAAGGGTCAAAGTATAAACAAACACTATTGAAAACTAACTAAAACTTGACAAGGTACTACCCAGGTTGAGACAAATGGTAACAAGACGTCACCTGGACCTTTTTCACACACAAAAACTCACCTTCCGGTCCTTATATTTAGTGCTAGAAGCAAGATGGATTGCAGAGTATATTGTACACTATCTCAAGCATTTGCCCAAAATCACCTTTACCCATGTAGAAACTAGCATGTACGAGAAAACAACAGTATTTTCATTCGCCTTCCTAGGCGCTCGAACACTATAAAAAAGAATGCCTGGATAGTCTTGAGGTTTCAATGTACTCGACAGATTCAAGACACCTTGACTGGATGTAGTAGAGCAACCCCAGAACTTGACAAAGCCTCTTCCATTTGTCATTGTTACAACAGAATAATGGCCCAAAACACGCAACAAAAACAAAGCAAGACAAGACAGCTTTATTTTGTGCATTTCATACACAGAGTAGCTCAATTTGCTTTACATAATAAAAAGTACAACATTTAAAAGCACTGCACGACTAACATAAGAGTTAGAGACATTTAAAGCCAACTAAATAAATCAAAAGTAGCTTAATAAAGTCATAAAAGAACATATAGCGCAATAATAAGAGTTTGGGAAAAACTGATTATTAAATGCTTTAAAAGACCTAGAGCATAGTTTTTAACCTGGATTTAAAAGCACGTACACAGGTGGCATGTGGCTAACTTGGCTTATGTTGAAAGCTTATTCCATTTCTGTGTAGCATAAGAGCTAAATACTGCTTCAACAAGTTTTTTTCTTGTTTTTTTTTCTGTTTTTTCTGGAGAGCTCAGTTCATTCTGTAATTTTGCCGATTTGACATGTCATCATCATTGCTCTCTTTTTTTTTTAATTATTATTTTTTAAAATGTTTATTAATTTGTATTTTGTATGTGGTTGAGTATGTGTATGTGCGTGTGTGCGTGTGTGCGTGCGCGTGAGTGTGTATTCATTAGTTCACCTAAAACCTATTAAAAAAATCCCATACCGTTCACCTAAACCGAACACTTCAGAATCCAGTCAGAGTCATGGGGCCGTTAGGAGACCCGAGGAAGGACCAAAGAAAAGAAAGGAAAGTGAAATCCAGCACCGACCAGACACCACCCACCAGGCCACCAACCAGAGTCCTTCACCAACCCCAGAAACATCTAAATTCCAATAAATCAGGGAAGCCTCAAGAGACCAAAGGAGAGACTGAGGAAAGGAAGGAAGGACAGACGAAGCAGAGTGAGATCCACAGAGACCAGCCTCCACCGATTCAACGACCAGAGGAAGAAGCAGATTGTGTCTGAATTTCGATAGATGCTGGTGTGGTGGATCTGGCATGCATGAAAATCTCCACCAAAAAGGGGAGCCGTCGACCCCTGCCAGGACAGAGCAAGCGCAACACCTCAGGGCCCCCCAGGCCACGGCAGCACCAAGGGACAACCCCCGGGCCACCGGCCGGAGAGCAAACCCAGGAGCAGGAGCGCCCCCCAACACGGCCCGCGCCCCCAACCCAACGCAGCAGTACTTGGCACTGCAGGCCCGCCAGGCACCCCACCGGTCCACAGCCCCCGCTCCCCCCACAACCCCCATCCCCCCCCGCCATCCACCCCAACCCAGCCCCAACCGCCCCCAGGCCCCCAAACTCCCAGACACCCCCCCACCAACCGCCAGCCCCAGACACCAAGGACCCCCCGCACCCAGGCATCGGTGCAGAAGAGGGGCCGGACAGCGGAGCGGAGAGGGCACCCGTGCCCACCCCACCTCCCGCCGCGTGGAGAGGGAACCACGGGACGCCGCCCCGGACACCAGGGAGAGCCCCGCAACGCAGCACCCCCCAAGAGACCCAGGGAACGGCCAAGACACAGCCGCCACCCAGCAGCCAACAGAAGGGCAGAGCCACCCGCGCCCAGCCAGGGGGGGACAGCACCTATAGAATTAACCCACTGGCATACAGTGAATCCGAATATTAACCCTTGGTGACCATTGGAGGTGAATCTTGAGGAGTTGGTGATTAAGGTGTCGTTTGATGTAGTCTGCTCGATCCTGCTGGCAGCAACTGGGTTCCTGACTATAAAAACACAACCATTAGTTACAAATTGCCAAATACAGAAACAGCAATGTAAGTTATCGCGATGTGGTGGCTCTCGCTAACAGGCAGAATTAAGTAACCTGATTTAGGTTAAAATATTCTATATACGTAGACTATGTTTCTATAAATTTTGATATTTGGTTTTTATTTGAGGCAGATATTTTTTCCATTAAAATGTGATTTATGAGGAGGTTAGATCATTGGTCGATATTCAAGAGTTTGTTTATTTTTCCAGTTAACAAGAATTGTTTTTTTTGCGATAGTAAGGGCTACAAATGTAGATTGAAATTGTTTATGTGGTAAGTCAGTAGTTGTTAGGTCACCTAGCAAACACAAGTTTGGAGATAAAGGTATCCTACAGCCCAAGATAGCGGAAAGTTTTTCTAAGACTTTAGTCCAGAAATACATAACCGGAGTGCATAACCATAAAGCATGAAAATAAGTGTCTGTAGTGTTTTGTCAACACTGGAGACAAATGTCGGAGTCTGAGAATCCCATTTTCTTCATCATATATTGAGTAATGTATGTTCTATGAATACTTTTATATTGCATAAGTTGTAAATGTGTGTGTTTTGTCATTTTAAATACGTTTTCACAAACTTTAATCCAAAAGTCAGATTCCGGAGCTATAGACAAGTCTGTCTCCCGTTTCGAGATGGGTAAAGACATTTTATTAGTATATGAAAGTAACTTATATATTTTTGAGAATTTTTTTGTTGTTGTCGGAGAAAGCTTGGTAATATCTTTAGCTAAAACAGGCGGTTGGAGCGTACCCCGAAGTGTTGGAATTTGTTTCTTTATCATACTTTTAACTTGCAGATAATATAGAAAAATTCCGTTTTTTATTTTGTATTTTTGGAGCAAGGATGTATATGATATAAACATATTATCTGAGAAGAGATGGTGGAGATGTGTAATTCCTTTCTGCTCCCACACACCTAAATAAAACGATTGGTTGTTAAATCGAGGTTATGCCATAGGGGAGAAAGCCCGCAGGGCTCCACTTGGGCTTTTGTAATTTCTAGTGCCTTCCACCAGGCAGTCAGGGTGGCGGAAATTATTGGGTTTTTAAAACAATTATGTCGCTTAATCGATGTTGTAATAAAGAATAAATCTAGAAGTCTGAGGTTATTACAATCCTTCTGTTCTAGTTCCAGCCAACAGTTAGTATCTCTGTTGGGTTGTGCCCATAGAATGATATATTGTAGCTGGTTAGCTATATAGTAATGCATAAAATTTGGTGCCTCTAGACCTCCTTTGGATTTACTTTTCTGAAGAGTAGATAGACTAATCTTTGTTTTGTTTTTTATTCCAGTAACATGTTATAACGTCCGAGTCCAACAACTGGAACCAGTTAGCCGTAGGTTTAAATGGAATCATTGAGAAAAAAATTTGTATTTTGGGTAAAACTTTCATTTTAATGGTGGCTATTCGTCCTATTAGAGAAATAGGAAGATTATTTCAGCGCTCCAAGTCACTATAAATGCTATCAAGAAGTGGAGTAAAGTTTAAATGAATTAAAACAGTTAATTTAGGTGAGATTTTTATGCCTAAGTATTTTAAATTACCTATAGGAAATGAGTAGTGTGGGTCCTGGCTTGCAGGGTTCCATGAATTTTCTGTAATAGGTAGTAGTGTTGATTTTGTCCAGTTAATAGAATAATCTGATAAATGTGAGAATTTAGTTATTAAGTTAAATACTTCCCCTAACGAAATAGCAGGCTTTTCTAAATAAAGTAAAATATCATCGCATATAGATTAATTTTGTGTTCTGCTACCCCAGAGTGAATTCCTTGAATCCTTCTTTCCTGGCGTATGGCTAATGCAAGCGGCTCAATAAATATTGCAAATAAAAAAGGGGACAGTGGGCATCCCTGTCTTGTGCCTCTCTGTAGAGTAAAACTCTGAGATATAATCCCATTAGTAGTAACTGTATCTTTAGGAGAATCATATAATACTGACACCCAGTGAATAAATGACTTCCCAAAGCCAAATTTATTTAAAACAGCAAAGAGGAAGGACCAGTTAACTTTGTCGAAAGCTTTTTCTGCATCCAATGATATAGTAACTGCCTTTTTATCATGCCGCTGTGACATGCTAATAAGGTTAAAGAGCCTCCTAATATTATTAGTAGAGTGACGATCTTTAATAAAGCCTGTTTGGTCGCTATGAATGATTGTCGAGATTACTGTTTCTCGTCTAGATGCGAAAGCCTTAGTGATAATTTTAATATCAGTGTTAATTAGTGAAATCGGACGGTAACTTGATGGAAGGGTGGGGTCTTTTTCTGGCTTTAATAAAAGTTTAATTGCTGCTGTATTCATGTGTGGGCGTATGTAACCATTAGTTTTAATTTCTGTTACTACTCTTAAGAATAGTGGAGCAAGCATTAACCAGAAGTGCTTAAAAAATATAGCCGGATAACCATCCGGGCCAGGTGCTCTGCCAGTAGGCTTGCTATCTAGAGCACCGTACAACTCGTTTATAGTAAGTGGCGCATCTAACATATCTTTATATTCAGTAGTTAACTGAGGTATATTTAAGCTACTGAAGAATGCCTCAATATGCCTCAATATATGTTTCTGAGTATAGGTTGCGATAATAGTTATTAAAAATTTGATAAATTTCTTCTGGTGATTGTGTGCATACACCAGTTGTCCCTTTAACATGTTTTATGTCAAGAGGAGTTTTGGTGCCTTTTTATTTAGGGGACTAGTGAGTTTAGGAACCACAGAAAATCAGCATGCAGAGGTGGCAAATTCAGGTCCAGAAAGTAAAAACCCTGCCAGTTTGGCTTTAGCCCCATGTGCTAGCTAGCGACCTCCCTCGCTAGTTTCCCGGGTGCTCGTTTACCTGCTAGGGAGCTAGCTAACTAGCACAAAGGGCTAAAGCCAAACTGTGGCAAGGTTTTTACTTTCTGGACCTGGATTTGCCACCTCTGAGCATGAGCAACAGTATCCAGGACACTTGAGAATACCTTTTACTAGTGAACTTAACCAGACGTTCATCAACCATCTCCGCAATCACAGTTTGTGACACAGCCATGAATTCTATAAACTTTTCTCATTTATGTACCTTTTTTATTATAGACACAGTGGTTGACAAAAAGTTTGTGATGTGGTGGGGCCGTGTTTGGTGAGCCACAAGGGGGACACTACTTTCATTGTTCTTTGTTTTTCTGTAGCAAGCTGAAAAAAATGCTACATAAGAAAAAGTCTGAGCTGGACCCAAAGCAACAAGAGGAGCTGGCCAAAACCTTGCAACAACACGAGAAGGACCATTACCTCTGTCCTTTTGTTGGTCTTAACCCAGAGTACATGGAAATAAGTATGTTAATTTTAGAAAATTACCATTAGATACTAGATAATGTATGAGGTAAGGGTGAGCAGGGTGTCATGGTAGGGGAAAAAAAACGTTGAAAGCATTTAAAGGGAAAAAAATTGCCATCGAGTGGTGAACTAATAGAATGCAATGACCTAAATTCCAAGCGCATGCATTTGAAAGCATGTGCACATAGCAAAAATATGGCGGAGTAATATGTCAGCCTCCTGGCTGTAAGTGGGACACAACCTACGTAACATAATTAGCGATATACTAGACCTACAATTATACTTTAAATAGGGATGTCAAAATTAGTGCGTTAATTTTAAGTTAATTTTAAGTTCCTTTAATGCCACAATTGTTTTTTAAAACACGTGATTAATGACCGCCCCTTACTTGGAAAGCCTGTACTGGGGGAATTCCAGTCGCAACGCAGCAGACACGTCCACGTCAAAATTTAGCAGTAATAAATTGAAAAATAATGCATATATTTGTGGAGACTGGGGTCAATTTGTATATTTACAATTTTTAAAATGTACAAAATTTCACAAGTTACTTCATGTTAAAGATTAGACAGCTCTTAATATGAAAAGAAAAATGCACTGCGCTTTCACCAATGTCTTACAAATGCAATTATGCCACCTAGTGGCAGAAAAATAACCAACACAAATCAATATCACACTCATTTTCTTTTTAATTTTACCTCAATGTAATGAATTATTATGAAATTACTGTATCAATGACTAAAATATGCAGTCATATTTGTATTAGTTTAAAAAAAATCCCACTTTTATGTTAACAAGAGTATGTTATGTAAGAGTACATTTTATTGTGCATATGGAACAGATATAAAACTTGCGATTAATCGTGAGTTAACTGTTGAAGTCATGCGATTAATTACGCTTAAAAAAAATTATTGCCTGACAACCCTAATTTAAAAATGAATTACGTTGTGATAGAACATATTTTTTGCATATTATTGAAATTAATAGTGTTTTTTAAATAAAGATTGAAAAATCAAAAAATATCTAGACACTGTCCCTTTAATGTAAATAAAAATAAAAATAAAAACAGACCCTATGTATTTTTGGGTCATTTGTCTAAGATCACATTCGTTTCTCAGATCTGATATCCTACATCTGTTTTACATCATTTATGATTTCTTGTTGAATTCGCCCTCTACAGTATTTTAACAAGAGCAACTGTCTCATGTTTCTGTAGTCATCCAATTTGGGATGGTGACTCTTTTTGTGGCCTCATTTCCTCTGGCTCCACTCTTCGCTCTTCTGAATAACATCATTGAGATACGTCTGGATGCCAAAAAGTTTGTTACGGAACTCCGAAGGCCGATTGCAGTCAGAGCCAAAAACATTGGTAGGTGTTCTTCCAGAGACACACACATTGATCAACTCTGGGCCTCATTCAACAGATTTTCTTTGTAAAAAGCTTTTAAAGGTCAGTCCCACCTGTGTTAATAAACCCAAATAAAAGTTATTCTCAGCTGAGTCTACATGATCCCATGAACATAAATCCTATGCACATTTGTGTGGTGATTTGAGCGGTGTATTCTTATAATATCATTAAAATAAATAATAAATAATGCAGCTGAGATGGCTTGGTCATCTGGATTAGATGTCTCCCTGAAGAGGTGTTCCGGGCATGTCCCACCGGAAGGAGTCCCCGGGGACGACCCAGAACACACTAGAGAGACTATGTCTCTCGGCTGGCCTGGGAACGCCTTGGGATCCTGCCGGCAGAGATATACGAAGTGATTGGGGAGAGGGAAGTCTGGGCTTCCATGTTAAAGCTGCTGCCCTCGCAACCCGACTCCGGATAAGTGGTAGATGATGAATGAATGGATGGATGCAGTTTTAAGTTCATGGTAGACTTGAGCCCAGGTGCAGCTGGGGGTGCACTCACTGAAATCCCAATAGCACGCCCAAGACCGACATTCAGATGTTATACTTGGTGACGGTCATTCTTTCTTGTTTGTAGGTATCTGGTACAACCTGTTAAGGGGCCTCAGCAAGGTGGCTGTCATCGTAAATGTGAGTTTTCAAGTCAGTCAACATATACCCTTGCAAATCATGCTCCAAGCTAACAATGTTGCCCATATCATCTCATCCACCTTTCTTGAAGACAGTAGTAATACATCGTTTTTGGTTCCCAGGCCTTTGTGATCTCTTTCACATCTGACTTCATTCCACGGCTTGTGTACCAGTACATGTACAGTCCTGATGGCAGCATGCACGGCTTTGTCAATCACTCTCTGTCTTACTTCAACGTGAGTGACTTTGAGCCAGGCACAGACCCTGTCCAGCCAATGATCCTAGGCTATAAAGTAGAAATATGCAGGTGAGGTTATGTTTTACAGCTGGCTAATTATTCATAGTACTCATGATGTCCATGCGGCATAACGAGTAAAGATGTGACCTTCTGACAGATGATTTGAGGACGTTATTTATGTGTCTGAATTAGGTATAAAGACTACAGAGAGCCATCCTGGTCCAGCACACCATATGATTTCTCGAAGGAGTTCTGGGCCATTCTTGCTGTTCGCCTGGCTTTTGTTGTTGTCTTTCAGGTTTGTAACCACACATACGATGATGAGTAACCAGAAGTGGGTAGTAACAAGTTACATTTACTCCGCTACATTTACTTGAGTAACTTTTTGAAAAAAAATTACTTCTAAGAGTAGTTTTACTACACAATACGTTTTACTTTTACTTGTGTGAAGAAGAAACACTACTCTTACACCGCTACATTGGGCTACACGAGAGTCGTCACCCTCCCCTGCAATTCATATATTAGGTTTACCATATTTTCACGTCCATAAAGCGCACTTAAAAGTCTTACATTTTCTCAAAAATCGATGGCGTGTCTTATAATTAGGTGCACGAGTTCCAAAATCTGTAAATGTTGTTGTGCGACTTCCTTACTTATACGAGGGCCATTGTACGCTTGCTGCTAAAGTCTGGTAGTGTGAGCGCAATCGATCCACGCCTGAGTACGGTTCTGATCCCCAGTTTAGCACAATTGGGAGAGGTGGGCCAGAGAACAGTACGGTTGGTCGCACATGCACACAGCCGCGGTGAGTAGTCGCCGCGCGAAACGTAACCATGACGTCACGTACGTATGTGCGACGTATATAGCGAGTGACCAGAACTGTTGGCCATACAACAACCAGAGTGTCCCTACCAAAGAGATGGCAGCAGCAAAGGGCTCATATTGGTCTGATGATGAAGTGCTATGATGACGTCTTCTTCTTGCGTGAGTCAATGTGATGGCGTATATATCAGAGGCAACTGGGCCCGGGCACGGTTTGGTTAGAGCAGGGGTAGGCAAGTTCCGTCCTAGAGAGCCGCAGTCCTGCATGTTTTTGATGTCTATCTTCTTGAACACAGCTGAGAGCCTCCTGCAGAACGTAATTATGAGCTGAGTACAGTAAATTTCATAGAGTAAATTTTACTCTAAAAATACTATATTTGGTCCCTCTCTAAACAGAGTAAACTTTTACATTTGGAAGAGACTAAAATCCTTAAAAAAACAACAACAACAATAAAATGCTCAAGGGTTGAGGAACGATCCCACAGTCTTCATCATGGAAGACAGCCACTCTACCACTTGAGCTATGCTAGATTTATTGTGAGCTGACATATTGCTGATGTTTCCCAAAGTAATTTAGCTATACATGGATTCCACTTGACATCTGCGCTATATTGACTCTGAGTACGAGTGGCATGGGTCAGTGGTTAGGTTGGCTGCCTGAAAGTTCTGTGATTGTTCCTCAGCGGTTGTTGTTTTTTTGTTGTTGTTGTTTTTATATTTTACTCTCTACTGTATATAAAGTTTGCTGTTTAGATTGGGACTGAATAGTCTTTTTCAGAATAAAATTTACTCTACAATATTTAGTGTGTACTGCACCCAAAAATCTATTGAATCATATCAATATGTTGCTCAGTGGTTGTCTCTCAACGCAGAGGTTGTGGGGTCAAGCCCTGGCCCTTTTGACCGTTTCAAAGTGTCCTTGAGGAAGATACTGAACTCCTAGTTGCTCCTCATTCTGCTTCATCAGTACAGATGAATGAGGAGTTGATTCTGTTACGTTGAACTACTTTGAAGGTTTACCGCTGATCCCAGCTTTCTACTTTTGAGAATAATATAGCTCTGACCAGTTCCCTCCACCTTGGAAATTGCTTTGTATGCATAAACAGCATTATAGCCTTCATTATTTCATTAGAGATATACAAAAACATTTATCACTTGCCCTTTCTCTTTATTCTTATGTTTCAAATATTTCCTCATTTGCTGCCTTTTGCCTTTGCAGAATGTGGTGATGCTCATGAGTGACTTTGTGGATTGGTTGATCCCAGACATTCCAAAGGACATCAGTCTCCAGATCCACAAGGAGAAGATCCTCATGGTGGAGCTATTCATGAAAGAAGAGCACGGAAAGATGCTTGCTTTACGGGACAGTCACAACCATAACAGTTGTACTTCCCCGTCTTCCTCGAACCAGAGCCCGCAACAACCACGCTCTCGGCCTGTGTCAAACACAAACTGCTATTAAACTATTAGCTTCTGGAAACATAAGCACAAATTACTCAAATAAAATAAAGGGTGGCCCTTAACTTTCCATACAGAGGATAATTTTTTTTTTTTTATTCAAAAATGTTTTGGGGGTCTAAATCATAAGATACAACATGATACAATACAACAACATTAACTTATGGCCGACCCTACAGTATAAAACTCATTAAGTGAATAACCTGCTCATCTCTTTTCATCCTCTATAGCTATAAAATGTTATGCAGTTCCACGAAAGCAGCTTTGCACTGCATTCTGGGTTTTTAAATAATTTTGTTATCAAACTTAAAGTCTTAATGTAGTCACAGTGCGATTGATCATTTTAGGGTTTTTTACAACATGATTACAATGTACTTTTTACTGTTATTAATCATTATATTGTGTGGTTTATGATTTTTTTCTTGAGGATTGTATATTGAGGTAGCATGTCTGCCTCACATTTCAGGGTTCAGGGTTCAAATCTCAGCTAAGGCCGTCTTTGTGTTGTTTGCTAGTTCTTCCCGTGCTGGTATAAATTGTCTGCGGGTACTCGAGCTTCCTTCTATATTTCAAGACACTGCATGTTAGGTTAACTGAAGACGCTAAAGCCAGGTTTACATGGAGCCTTGAATTCTGATGTGAATGAAACCAAATGAGATCATGTCACGATCAAGATCAATCAATCAAGATCTTCAATCGGAATGATTTCAATCGGAATGACAGAAAAGTCTCAATGTAAAGAAAAGACGTTTTATATTGTCCAGAAGTGTGTGCGTGTGTGTGTAACCAGGGTTAAGAACACTTTTTGCCTCAGTAGTGTTTTTCCCACACTCCCGCCGGTACCTGAACACACCACGCCACACAGCACCTGTTTTCAATCAACTAATCATCAGTTAGACACTATATAAGCTGCCCTGGCTTCACTATTTTCAGTTAGATGAGAGAGAAGCCAAGGAGCAGCAGCAGCTGCAGACTAGGTGCTCCGACTCCGACTCCGACTCCGACTCCGACTCCGACTCCGACTCCGACTCCGACTCCGACTCCGACTCCGACTCCGACTCCGACTCCGACTCCGACTCCGACTCCGACTCCGACTCCGACGATGGTGAGCTATGACTATAGACCAGGAGCCTATGAACGCCCTGTCAGTCAACTCTTAGCGTGAGGCCAGGGTCTGGTAGGAGGCTCAACTCACATCGATTGCCGCCGCAACTCAACCTTCTCTCTGGATATCTGCGCATTGCTACCACAATCAAAGGAACTCAAAGGACAGTCGCGCTCACCTGAGCTCACAGCAGGGCCGTGATTTGACCCTAGGTGATTTGGTGCCCTAGGCCAAAGTGTAGATTGTAGCTCCCCCAACTACAAGTAATACAAATAAATGGCATAAATACAGTGCAATACAACTGTTTAGTGTAATTTGTGCTGACATTAACTACAAAATGTTTTCAAACTATGTACAATATATTTGTGTAAGCTACATACAAAAAGTAGTAAAAATAATTAGGTCAATGACAGACGCCCATTTTGTTAACAATTGACGGGAAACTTCGAAAAATTAACGCTATTTTGTTTATGTTTTATAGAAAATACTGACTGACTGACATACATGCCTCTAATCTGGGCCCGTTTTTCCTCCTCCTCCTTTTGCCGCTTTCTTAATGCAGTACCTGAGGGCTCGGACCTTTTCATTGTAAAGGTTTTTGATGTATAGACAATAACATAAGCGAGCCATCCATCTATCAATAGCGCTAACACTCTGAGATGATGCGCGGCCCCTCCCTCTACCTTTCACTGTAAACAGCAGCAGGTCAGATTTAGGGTGCCAGGTCATGATCTCATATTTATTTGGACTAGAAGTTATAATTTAATTTTTTTTATATATATATATATATATATATATATATATATAATGGAAAATAAATAAAATATATATGCTCTATAACATTTTGTAGCATCTTTGGTTGAAATTACGGTGGTCTCTCCAACTGATGGTTCATAACTTTTATTCAACCTTCTTTTGTGTGAACACACTGTAAGAGCTACAATACAAATAAACAATAATTGCCATTAATAACTCAAACGGTATGTTTTGTGTATCCTTTTACTGTATTTAAGCCATATGCTAGGGTGACCAGATTCCTATTTAAAAAAGAAAAGAAAAAGAGGACTCTTGCCCCGGCCTTGAAAGTGTGGTACCAGTCGCAGTTACATAGTGTACTTCACCTCCAATTAGTCATGCAATTCCAACCGGACATTTTCATGAATTTATAAAACCCCCGGACGCCCCAACAGGACGTAAGAAAATGGTCTTTCCTCCCAAAAGAGGGTACATTTGGTCACCCTACCATATGCTATAAATGAATGAATTGCCTTAAATTATTACTTTTTATAGCCTTGACAATCTCTTGAGTACAATTTATATTGTAAATAAACATTTTAACCTTGCCTGTTGCCTTTTATAAATACCTTAAAACAAAAATAAACTATTCAGAAATACAGATTATTTGTCAATAAGACAGAATCTTGAGCAATAGCATTGCTAAATATTTACCAAGGAGCATTAGTGGACGAAAACGGTAACGTTTTACTATGCAGATTAACTGTAGACTGAAAAGTGTAGTCTGTTGTATGGTCTGTTTTGTTAAGTCCTGTCTTTTTTATTAAGTCCTGTCTTTTATCATATAAAAGTCTTCACTGATAAGAATTTATTGTTAATTGTTTTTCGTTCAATTAACCTGCCTGTTTGCTGTGGTTGTTTTCCTCAGCATCACAAACGCATATCAGCTTTCTCAGCCTAAAAGCACAATTTCCTAAGTCATTTTTAACTTACTGTCGCCAAATCAATAAAAAAAATACCAATGTGCTTGCTAAAAATTGTGCTTTTTCTTGTTTTCCAAAAATGCTCAAATATGATTTTGGCAACTATCTTGTTAGACCAACGTTATAGATATCTTTACTTTGGTATAATCTGTCTAATCAACAATATCAAAATAAGACAAGGTGACTTTTATTAGTCCCATAATGGGGAAAATAGCACTGTCCTTTTGACCTGTTTCATAACATTTAAATTCAACATGCAACACAACCATAACATTAACCTGGACTGTTTCTTTTACTTTAGCTCACAACAGGAAGATGTTAAATGTTTGGTATCGATAATTGTGGATTCAACAAACAACAGTTTAGATGCACTCTCACGGGAGATACAGGAGGTAAAAAATAAGCTTACAATGCATCCAAAAAGAAGTGGATGCTTTAAAAATGGACAAAGATAAACAGATGGAGTATAGCAAAGCTATACAGACGGATGTTTTCAAAGTATGTGATAGTATGTTGGTTGTCACTGACAACATGTATTATTTGGAAGGACAGTCCAAGAGAAACAATTGAATCTTTGATGGAATTCCGGAGTCACCAGGAGAGTCATGGACTGAGGGAAAGGTTATGAAAAGTGATAACTGAAAACCTAAAAATTCAGCAAATAGTTGAGATAGAAAGGGCCCATCGCACAGGAAAATTTAGTGAGGAAAGACAAGGAAGACCAAGGCCGGTGGTAGTGAAGCTGCAAAGATTTAGGGACAACTCAGTTATTGTACACAAAACTAAAAATCTTAAGGGAACGAAATTTTTCATAAATTAGGACTATATAGATGCTGTTAAAAGGAAAAGAAAAGAACTGATGCCTGAACTGAGATCAGCAAGAGAGAGAGGCGAAATAGCATACTTACGACACGACAAGTTGATTACTCATGCTCGCACCAGCACACCAAAACTCAGTAAAGGCAAATAAACCACAAAAGTATGAGAAATATACAATCTCCAGGACATTCAATACAATAAATTCCCTGTAAATGATGACACAAATACAGCACAAGTACATATCAACAGCAGCACAGTAACACAAAGGAAAGTTGAACATGATGAACACAAATATTAATAAACATTCGACGCTGAGAATAATTTGGACCCAGACAATCACTTTTACAAAAATGATCACTGCAGTTTCACGTGCGACTATTACATGGACGATCAATTCAACAAAAATATAAACATGGAAAATGCACTTCCAATTATACATTTCAATAGTAGAAGTCTCTACAGAAATTTTACAAAAATCAAAGAATACCTGAACAATTAAATAAATTCAAAATAATTGCCAAATGTGAAACATGGCTTGATAATGAAAGAAATAGTTATATGGGACTGGAAGGATTTTGAATTGTTTGCAACTAATAGGGAAAATGGGGGGGGGCGGGGGGGGGTCGCAATATATGTAGACAAAGCTCTAAGATGCAGTAAAATTGAATATTTGGCTACCACCATTGACAACATTATATTGTTCATGATTATTACCATATCACGTATTGTGTGAAAATCTGGGGAAACGCATACCGATCCTGTTTTCAAACTGCAAAAAAGAGCCATAAGAATTATAAATCGATCAAAATATACAGAGCCAACAAATCAAATACAATGACATTCTATGACTTAGTTAAATTTAAAATTGCACAAATGATGTATAAAGCACACAACAATCTACTCTGCCACAGTACTCAGAAGCTGTTTGAAATTAGAGAGTCCTTATAACATAAGGTACACATGTCAACAAAATTTTTTAAACAAGAACAAATATTAAGCAAAGGTGTGTTTCTGTAAAAGGTGTTAATTTGTGGAATGATTTTGGAACTGACATGAAAAGATGTCAGTGACTTGCTGAATTTAAAAAATTGTTTAAAAGAAAAGTTTAAAAAAATTACTTACATCAGTCATGAGCTGTTAAAAATGTACATATGGTGTAATTTCTTTGGATGTATCGATATGAGTGTAATGAAAATTGTATATGTGAGTATGAGGATGTAATTTATAGATGTATTGTGGTATGTGTCTGTTGATTTCGTGTGCATATGTCCCTGGCAAATGTGCGTATGTTAAAGTGCACTTGTATATAAGATTAGGTTTATACAATTCCTTTTGTTGAAATACATTATCTTATTATTTTATTAACGTCAAACGAATAAGAGGTAGGACTAGATAAGCTTTTAACTTCCTCCTACTACCCCTTTTGAACATATAAACTCTTTTATTTCTTCCTATTATTGTTTTCTTTTTTACCTCAATTTATATTTTAGACTTGTAATGTGTTTTCTTTGTGTTTATATGTTCAATAAAGAACCAAATCACATAATGGAAAGTTTAACCATTGAAGTTTACATAAAAAAATGCACCTAATGTCATAATAAGTTGTATGTATAGGACACCAGGATCATGTTTTGACATTGACAATGAAAAACTAGCAGCTATCCTCAGTTACACAAATCTTTTTTTTTTTATGCAAATAATGTGTGGTGATTTTAACAACTGATTTTATAAATACAAAGTATAGTTATAGTCTATTCCCTGTAATTATTAGACCTAGTAGAATAACAACTGATACAGCTACACTAATGTGCTGATTGCTTTATGGCATACGCCACTTTGCCTTTACCCATTCGTTACAAAAACAGAAGTCAATTATTGCTGGCGTGAGCTAAAAAAATTACGCAATGCGCTTATCCTCATGGGAAATGTGGTCTTCCTTCAGGCATAAGATTACCACTTTTGTCCATATGGCGTCGCCATAATCAACGTAAACTGAAAGTTCCTTAGTGTTGCTTTAATTTGGAGAGGGAACAAACGACAAACCTCAGTAAAGTCAAGTGTGGGACTATTTTTTGGATTAAATACAATACACATATGTATTTTAATCACAACATCGTGTCAGAGTAGTAGACTACGAACCCGTTTGCTGTGAGACCAATGCACGAAAGAATTGCCGCGTCATTCGCTCCACGTTGAAAAGGGGACAAGGAAGTAATGGAAGCTTTCGCCGTTCCTACCCCGAGAATGTATTGGGACTCGTCCATTCTACCCGATGCATGGCGTAGATTCCAACACACGGATCTTATGTTTACGGGACCACTTACAGGCAAGTCAGATGAGGAAAAATGCTGTTTTCTTCTCTTGGAGACAAAGGGCGTGATATTAGCAACACATGGGTGCTAACGGCCGACGAACGGACTACGCTAAAGACCTACTACGACAAATTCATACAATTTCTCACCCCGAAAGCGAACCCCATATTAGCCAGATACAAATTCCAAGAAAAAGTGCAAGGAAGTGGTGAGTCATTTGAACAATTTTTGACCAAAGATATTAGTCAAAGACTGTGGCTATGCAAATGGTGACGAAATGGTGAGAGACCGCATTGTATTTGCCACCAACTCACTTAGAGTATGTGAAAAGTTGCTCAGCCAAGGCGTAGACCTAACATTGGAAAAAGCAATAGACATTGCATGTTCTCATGTGCTGGCACAAGCACAGATGAAAATTATGGCTAAGGATTGCCAAGTACATGCAGTACACTATACGATGGGACAATGAGATGCCAAGAAAAGTGCAAGTAAGCCATCTCATGAAAAAAAAAAAAGCTAAGGGAAAGCTTGTGGAGGCGGCCATGGCAGAACAGAAGAATGCCCTGAAGAAAGGAAAGCAATGTTTAAAATGTAAAAAGTACACCCACTATGCGAGAGTATGCAAAACTAGGCCCTACACACATAACAAAGGAAAATCCAGGGATGTGCACGCTGTTGACGAGACTAATGAGGACTCTGATTGTGAAGACTATGATTGTGAACTTTTTGTGGACACTATCACTGCAGAAGAGAAAGATGAAAGTGAGGAAAGTGCATATGCAGATATCGAACTCGGCCCACCGAACCAACAGCTGAGATGTAAGTTGGATACTGGAGCCCAAGCCAGTAACATCCCAAAAATGTCTTTGCTACAATCTCAAACGAGACACCGCTAAAATCCCTTGATCGTAGACTGACAGGCTACGGGGGACATCCACTCACTGTGAAGGGCTAGTGCTACATGAGTAAGTAAGTACAAAGACAGGTCAACCACCCAAAAGTTATATGTGGTGAAATGTGCAGGTCTACCTATTTTAGGTTTCAAAGCATGTAAAGCACTTGGGCTTATTAAAGTTGTATATGCACTCAACAGTGTGAAAGAGAGTAATACTCAGTCAGAAGACATTCTAATAGCGTATTTCCACTGGAGCCCAGCACCGCACTGCTCGGCTTCCTGGCGAGTCAGCTCAGCCCAACCCACGCACGCACTGCGTTTCCACCTCCAATGTGCATCTGGGACGCTGGGCAGAAGTAACGCATAACCGGTTGTGACACAATAGTAGAGCACGGGAAACGACATATAACCAAAACATGGAAGCCATGGAAGACGACGCTGCCCGGTATCGGTTGCTCATTCTGTTTTTTTGTGGTGCTTCAGATGTGGCGCTTCAGAGCTCGCAACTCAAGGAGGATCTGCGCCGCGAAGAACAGGACGATGTTTTATCATCGGAAAGCCCTCAAGGCTATACACGCTGATAGCAGTGGGAGCGAAGAAGAAGACAAACACTTGTCGAAAAGGACACAGCTGGTAAGTTGTTTTTTTTTCCCCCTCGCCGATGTCCATTACTATTGGCATCATAGGACCGACCGGCCAATAAACTACCATGGTGTTTTACGTCATGTCCTAGACTTGCTCTGGACCAACATAGGTGTGAGGGCCGTGAGCAGCTCCGCACGGTCCACTTTCGACACGGTCAGCTGTAATGAAAACGCTCGCCAACACTAGCACGGTGCGGTGCTGGGCTCCAGTGGAAATACGCTATAAATAAATATACACATGTGTCCAAAGGCACCATTGATCCAGAGGTGACGCCGGACGTCGGTCCACCACGCAGAGTACCGTTTGCCCTGAAAGATCGACTAAAGAAAGAACTGGATAACATGGAAACGGAAGGCGTAATCTGTAAAGTGACAGAGCCTACAAAATGGGTCAATGCTCTTATAGCTAGTGAAAAACCAAAGACAGGCAAGCTCAGAGTCTGTCTAGTCCCAAGACTCCTGAAGGTTATAATGAGGCCACACTTTCCGTTACCCACACTTGAGGATGTAACATCCAAGTTGGCAGTTTGGAAAGACAAAGCAGGAGCATGACCAGAGCCTCAGAGCGATGCTCAGCAGGACCAGGGAACGAGAAGTCAGTCAACCCGGAGAAGTGCCATATTGGTGTGCCTGAAGTAAGCTATTCCGGAGACAGGCTCACAGCGGATGGCTTGAAACCAGACTCGCTGAAGCTGAAAGCCATCAGAGACATGCTACCACCAAACAATGAGACTGAGCTACAACATCGAGACAGAAGATGGACAAACCTACAGGTGCAACAGACGACATCTGATTAACAACCATACACCCATCATACCTTAACCAGAGATCAGTGAGCATGACGATGAACATGACGAAGAAAACAGCCAACCAGTGTCTCTGAGCGGAACACAGCACATAGAGCCTCACCATCGCTCAAGATATGGTCGTTTGATCAAGCCAAGACAAATCTTTGATTTGTAAAATAAAAATTGTTTATTACATTGTTTGTTGCATTGTTTATTGTCAAGATCTGTAATTATTACAGGAGTAACTAAGTCAGCATAATATTGTTGTATCCATATGGAAATTGTCATAAGCTTATAACAGTTCTCGGTACACAAAGTGTGACATTCGTTGAACATCGCAAGATGTGAAATTTGTTAGGAATCTAGCAAATGCTGCATATATATAAAATTTGCATTTTATTTGTTTCTGTACCTCAAGTAGGAGCGTAGTATTTTTTGTTTTACAACCTGCTGAATGGTATTTGGGTTGTTGTTGTTTTTGCAAAGGGAGATGTAATGTTTGTGAACTTAAACACTTTTCTTTTGTCATTCTACCGGAAGTGCATTGTGGAGAACAATTAATAAACCAGGCTCAGCGGCAAGTGTGGTTTTCTTTTTGGATTAAATACAGAACACATCGTATGTATTTTAATCACAACACTGGTGAATGGGGGCATGATTTGGTCAAGATAGGGGCCTGGGTTCTGATAACGGGGCCACTTTACGCCTTCCAGGATCAAAGGTGGCCTTCCAATTTAAACAGTCAAAAACTAAATTATCCATGTTGGTCCATGTTGGGCAGAATGTCCAAAATTGGAAAAAGGATGAACGAAATACAGGAAAAGAAATGCTGGGATGGGAGCCACTGTTTCTACACATTCATAATACAAGCAGGAACAAATATAAGAAAAGCAATGTCAGAATTGTGCAGGACCTGTCAATGTTGATGGAAGGGTCATCTATCCATCAATGATGGACGAAACTTAGAAAAACTGATGGATTGCCGGAAGTGAGTTTTCATTTGTCATCAATAAACGCATCAATACTAACGGATCTTGGCATTCTGTCAATGACATCAATGCCTACGGCCGTCAGGCTGAGTGTTCGTTGAGGTTTCAGCTCTGATTCAAGTGATTGGGACCAAGTGTGTGGTCTTGCGATTTATTTATTTTTTACCCTGTCTCTATGCTCGCATCATTTCCTCATTTAGGGTAAGCAGTGATGCCAACTTGGCAACTTTCTCGCTAAATCTGGTGACTTTCCAAAGCCTCTTGGTGACTTTTTTTTTTCAAAAGCAACTACTGAAAAATCTAGCGACTCTTTCTGGTATTCTGGAGACGCAACCATATTTTAAATTAAATTTGACATTCTAGCATTTAAAAATACAGGACCAGATTGATTTATATCATGTGGGTCTAGACCAGGGGTAGGCAACCCTGGTCCTGGAGAGCTGCAGTCCTGCGTGTTTTAGATGTCTCCCTCCTCCAACACATCTCAACTCAACTCATCAGCAAGCTCTGGAGAAGCCTGATAACGATCCTCACCTGTGTTAGCCAAAATGGCTTAACGGAGTCCTTCTTGTAGCCGGCTGATTGTTGTTAAATTTTGTAAGTAAGTGTTTTCAGATGCGTGTCTAAGCTACGTTCACACTGCAGGCAAATGCGACCCAGATCAGATTTTTTTGCCCAAATGCGACCTGTATCTGACTTTTTTATGTCAGTCTGAACGGCTCAATTCCGATTTTTTCACATCCGACCTGGGTCACTTTCATATGTGTTCCTAGATCGAATACGTATCCGAATTTTTACAATGCGACCGCAGTCTGAATGGCCAGGTCGCATATATCTGACCTCGACGTCCTCAACAGTCCAATATGCGCTCCACGCGGGCGGAGGCATTAAGCTTGATTTATGCTTGACGCATCCGCAAGATCCCCACGGCTCGGGAGACGTACGTACACCGGTAAGAAATTACAGCTTCTTTTTTTTGTTTAGTCCAATGAAAAAAAAATTCAGTGTGCGAGACAGCCGATCTACTCCCTGAGCCACGCAGCTCCTGCTGTGTTATACCGCTCGTCAGATGGAATATTCCTAAATCCTAAATAAATAGTAATAGTAGGAGGGGCATAGCTCAGGCGGTAGTGTGGCAGTTTCCCAAGCTGAAGGTCGTGAGTTCGTTCCTCAACCCTTGGGTCACTTTTATTTATTTATTTTTTCCAATTCTTTTTTTTACTCTCTTCCAAGCGTAAATATTAGCATACTCTAAATCTGAGTCTACTTGGTCCCACTCTAAATAGAGTCTAATTTACTCTACAGAATTGACAGTGTACTAATACATTTGTGTGTGTGTGTATATATATATATATATATATTGGTTAGCACGTCCGCCTCCCAGTGCAAAGGACGTGAGATCGAGTCCGGGCTTCGGCCTTCCTGGGTGGAGTTTGCATGTTCTCCCCGTGCTTGCGGGGGTTTTCGCCGGGTACTCCGGTTTCCTCCCACATTCCAAAGACATGCATGTCAGGTTATTTGAACTCTCCAAGATGTCCGCAAGTGTGATTGTGTGTGTGGATGGTTGTTCGTCTCTGTGTGCCCTGCGATTGGCTGGCAACCAGTTCATGGTGTACCCCGCCTACTGCCCGAAGCCAGCTGGGATAGGCTCCAGCGACCCTTGTGAGGACTAGCGGTTAAGAAAATGGATGGATATATATAATATATATATATTATATAGATATAATATATATGTAAATTATATATGTAAATTATATACATAAATTATATATATAATATATATATCCATCCATCCATTTTCTGTACCGCTTGTCCTCACAAGGGTCGCGGGGTTGCTGGAGCCTATCCCAGCTGGCTTCGGGCAGTAGGCGGGGTACACCCTGTACTGGTTGCCAGCCAATCGCAGGGCACACAGAGACGAACAACCATACTCACAATCACACCTATGGACAATTTGGAGTGTCCAATTCACCTGCCATGCATGTTTTTGGAATGTGGGAGGAAACCGGAGTACCCGGAGAAAACCCACGCAAGCACGGGGAGAACATGCAAACTCCACCCAGGAAGGTCGAAGCCCGGACTTGATTTCACAACCTTTGCACTGGGAGGCGGACGTGCTAACCAGTCAGCCACCGTGCCGCCACTATATATATATATTTATTATATATATATATATATATATATATATAGTATATATAGTATATATATATAATCTGATTTTCCAATCGTTTTTTTCCCCATTCCAATGCCAACGCTGCAATATATATATATATATATATACTATATATATATATATATACTATATATATATATATATATATATATATATATATATATGCCAACGCTGCAATATATATATATATATATATATATATATTGCAGCGTTGGCATTGGAATGGGGAAAAAAACGATTGGAAAATCAGATTTTTTTCCACTATTGATTATTTTAATGACAAGCAACAGAAGTTTGATCATGGTCGACAAGAGAATTCTAAAGGATGAAAAGTGAGGAACGCATCTTTTCAAAGGTCCGTCTATATAGTATTTTACTCGTGATTGTATTATGCACAAGCAAAGCTATTTTTATTAACATTTTATAAATAAAGACATGACTGATGGTTAAATTTTACATATGACTTGAATTGTAATGTTACCATACTGTTGACATCAAATACATGCTAATCTGTCCTCCACTTTATCAGCTGTGAGATTTTGCTGACATGCTCTGAGGGCCTCAATCAACTCTCCCGTATGAGCTTTGGATCCACGACTCTTCGTCCATTCTTTGAGGAGCTCTCTGGCTGTCTCTTCCAGATCTGTTGGATACTTCATCGAGATAGACTCCAGCTTATTTTCATTCAAACACAGCTTGCGTCCTAACTTTCTCCAGGAACGCCCTACATTCTCGACAATCACTTCTGTGGCATTGTCCAGCTTGGCTGCAGAGGGGGGGTGGGGGAGGGGTGTAAAAAGAAACGGGGACATTTAATATTTGCATGCCAAATGCGATGCCAATTAAATTAAATAAAAATCCAAATTGACCAAATATAAAAAATAAATATTCATTCATAGGGCTGGACAATTATGGAAAAAAATTATAATCATGATTAATTTGATTGTGATTGAAATCGCGATTAATAAATATTTTAGTTACTCATTGATTTTAAAAAATAATAGTTTTTCAACTACTAAAACTCAACTATACTCAAAACTATGATTATAGCCTTCCCCATTCATCCCTTCACGTTGAACACGTTATTCTTAAACACTATTTCTTATTTTTGTCAAATATAAAATAACCTTGTAGATATGTGAATTTCAAGCCTCTTGCATTTTCATTCTTCATTTTCATTCTTTAAGGGATACTAAATGGCGCGTTGCCGGTCACGGCAAAATATCCACTTCGTAAATAAATCGAACGATTTCTGCAGTTCACTAAAAATTTTGCAACTAAAAGGTGACAAATAGAATGTTTCTCCGTTACCACGCCGTCACATTAAAACCATGCAGTATAAAATGTATGAAACTTCAGTTCATAGCGTGTACAATGAAACTATACCTCTCTCCGTTTCGCAAAGTTGGGGACATTCCGGTGGTGACAGAAAGCTGCTCAGCTTTTCCGACAGATCCTGTCGTTTTATTTCTTTAAGAAGTTTTGACAGCAACTCTGTGTTATCTTGACTTAGCACACCTTTTTCAGTCAAAGACTGGAACAGTTTACATCCGCTGTCGATCTTTTCCAACTCCCTTTTTCCAACTTTGTCGCCGCACAGATACTTGAGACTGCCCAGTTGTTCGGCGCTAAGATGGTTGGATATATCCAGTAAAAGTGCGTTAAAATGTAAAGAGCCCATTGCTTGACGCGGAGATTTCTTTGAAACTATCGTCCTGAAACCAGTTAGTTTTACTTTCACTTCCGTGTGTCAAGGGCAGAGTATCGGTAAAGTTAGCAAGAGACTGTCCCTACTGGCGAGATTAAAGAGCACAGTCCACCGACAATGTGTCAACATTTCTGGCTTCCGATTTAACTCTTCATAACACCATTATAGCCCTTACTGGCCATCTAACGTGAAAAGACGAAGTCAAGCCAGCCGTACAGAAGTTTATTCATACTAGGTATTACGATAATAATAAAATAAAGTTAAAAAATAAAAATTAATATAAATAAAGGCTGGCTAATAATAAAGAAACCATCCTTTCAGTATTGGAAGACCAGTACCGTGTTTCGACACTAGTCCAGCCCAGGTCACCACCAAAAGAGGTCCCATCCAAATCTGGTGTTGCATTTCAAAATAAAATTAAACTGATAGCTATTTCATTGTTATTAGTATCCCTGTCATTTGCTGTCTCTTAAAAAATTACTTTTTGCGTTATTATAACTATATTTTATTGATGTCAATACACGTTTTGTGCGTGTGTGTGCGTGTGTGTGTGTGTGTGTGTGTGTAAACTGTCAGTCCTTTGCATTAATCAGTATCCAAAAAGTTGAGCTCATAAAAATTGGTGACCCCTGTTCTACATTAACCTAAAAACAACAGTTAAAAGCAGTTTTACTGCACTGTTGAATATATCATTTTATTGTCAATGGTGCAGTATTTTACATAGTAATGAAATGTAGCATTAGCTTAAGATGCAGGAGGTGAGTTCAGAGCAACAATTGACATTCACATTTTACAGAAACATGGAACATGTAAAACAACAGAAAATAAACCAGAGAATGTCCCCCGTAATTTATATAAGGACATGAAAGAAAGAACAGATAAGCAAGATGTGAGCAAAGATTGTATGATAATAAATCAAGCAAGGTAACAAGTTTTTGGCTGGGTTTGGTTAAAGGTACGAGCTGCAGTTATAAAGAATGTTCACCCGACGAATGTCAATGGCGCTCATTCTGTTAGCCCTACCAATGGGCACATTATTGTCAGGGATAGGGACTATTGTTGCTTGTCCGTTCTTGGAAAAGGCAAACCTGTTACAAACACAACAAACGTAATTAGTTATTAATGTTTGGTCATTGCTTGTCTATCTGTCTCTCAATCTGTCAATCAATCTCTCTATCAATCAATCTGTCAATCAATCTGTCAATCTATCTGTCTGTCTGTCTATCTATCTATCTATCTATCTATCTATCTATCTATCTATCTATCTATCTATCTATCTATCTATCTATCCATCCATCCATCCATCCATCCATCCATCCATCCATCCATCCATCCATCCATCCATCCATCCATCCATCCATCCATCTATCCATCTATCCATCTATCTATCTATCTATCTATCTATCTATCTATCTATCTATCTATCTATCTATCTATCTATCTATCTATCTATCTACTAGTCTACTTGACTGAGCCATACATTTATCATATACTAGTAAGATGTTGTTTAATAATCTGTTGAATGTTATAGTTAACATCTGAATAAAGATGTAATTTATTTCAAGATCTGTAACGCCCCTTTGCTGTGGATTACCTTCCATAGTGCATGACAGAGTTGTAATCATAGGGAGTGCCAAGGTTTCTTGTATTGAGCTTCATAAAATTGTTCTCCGTTCCTGCAGGAAATTGTTGAGAGTTAAGTTATATATATAGATAGATATAGCTATATATATATATATATATATATATAGATAGATAGATATAGATACACGCCCCCCCCCCCCCCCCCACACACACACAGGTTGTCTTGCAGATTTTAATGTGAACCCACCAGACTCAACATTCTGAAGGAAGATTCTAACATGATTGTCCCTGTCAGATCGAGTCTGTTCATGATTGAATCCCATGGCGTGGAGCAGTTCATGTTGGACTATCTTTTCGTAAACACAGCCCCGGCGATTCAGAGACACTGTTTGACCACCACCACGACGTCCAACAAATGAATAACACCTGCAAGAGACCAAAGAATAAGGAATCTTCATTTACGTGAAAAAAAGTACATGTATTTGCTGCAATATGTGTAAGTGATTATGAAGTCTTATTCAGTGCAATCTGTTGCAGTGCTTTTGCTCACCCAAAAAAATTTTCATTAGAAATATTGCTGTGTATCTGATCCAAATGGCATTGCGATCAAAACTGACCTGTTGATCTTTCAACTCATAATCATATTTTTATGTCAAAACCCTTTTTTGTACAGCCAAAATAAAGGAATTTCTCTTACTGTTCAAATACATTTGGATGAGAGTGGAAATGTCACAAAATGTTCATGAGACCAGGCTAGTGTGCGGATTGTGTTTTCCATACCCTGAGCGGGACAGGATGTCCACAAAGTCCCTTTGTCGATTCCGTGGGGTGAAGCGAATGCAAGTGGATGCCGCGAAGGACCGCAGGCCATTAACTATAGTCTCTCTTTCTCGAGTAGCTTGGTTAAAAGTAAAAAGAGATGCAGTGTTTTTATTTTGAAACATTAGAAAATAATAAATGACACAATGTCTAAGAAAAGGTTTTGGCAAACAGGAGGTGCCCTAAAGGAAATTTGTTCTCTATCATTGGCTTAAAATGCATCCATAAAGTTAATATTTGGATTGGAAACACTTTGGATGAACTTAATTCAGGTGAATTATGAATATATTAAATTTTATGAAATCACATAAACTTAATATATTCACTTTCGACTAAATTAATTCAATCGTGTGAAACGTTTTTTTTTAATTGGTAAATTTATAATCTTAAATTGGTTCAACAATTCTCTTTTTAAAGTGTAGACAGATTTCAAAAGTGGATGCTTAAATGTATCTATATTATATATATTTTTAAGGGAGGAGTTAACACATCAAAAAGCTCAACATAAAATTCATAAACAAACAAAATTGTCACTAATTGGATGAGAAGGTGATGCATGTGTTAAAGCTTGGAGGAAAAGTTGTGGTTTATAATTTGAACCTTACATTATTTACTACGACTATAAATAATCAAGTCAGAAAGTCCGCTGCATTCTTGATTTCATACGGGCACATGTGCATATCAATGGAACTGTCTGCATACGCAATTACTTTGAAGCAATCGGTCTTTGTCAGATACTAATTATAACTATCAACTTGTACAATGGAAATAAATACAACCACTATAGTTCAGTGCATACTTTGTTATGCACTGGCAGTGTATTATTATAATTGATATCCATGCAAATGCTCCTCACGATAGTTATTAATGAAAAGCATCACCTCCCAAATGCAAGAGCAGAGTAAGTGCAAGCCAGCAGGGGCCAGGAGAGAGAGGTTCATTTCAATGCATGGCCCCAATTTGCTGTATATTGTGTTTTGTTTTGCTTTACTTGAAAGGAAAACATGAGGAGGTATTGCTGCAAGATATTGAGGCTAAAGATTTTGTTTAGTGAAGGTGCAACAATCAAAAAATATGAAGTTGCTTTTAACCACTCAAGGAACAGCAATATCACATTCACTTTTTAAAGCTAGATGATTACTTACAGTAGTCTCTGGAAATACTGTACGGCACATAGACAAATCCATCCGAAGCTTTTGGCCACCGGCACCTGTCTCTTGTGCATCGATCAGCATTCTGTAGTCCAGTTGGTACGGCTATGTCTCCAAACATCACAAGAGGTTCATTTGGGTTCTTGCCTAGAAAATTATAGTTTTTATTATTGTAAATCGCTGCATTTGCAATTTTACACTTGTTTCTTAACAAATGCATAGCATGCATAATTCACAACAACAATAGAAATGCTTTATAGCTTTCAAATGTTTACAAAGACATGAATGTCATTGAGTTATGGCTGTTTGCTATTATAGTCAATGGCAAACGTTTTTCATTTGAGACCGAATTGCTGGCGCTTAGATGTCTTTTTTTTTTTTCAGATCATGCAAACTTTCATCTGCATAACACTCAACAGTTAGTGCATGATTTCTTTACGTTCATCCCTAAAACTGTCCAAATTTACAATTATAGCATTTTATAATAGCACCACCATGGGTGAATTGATCAGAAAAATATTACAGTACCAGTGGTAGACATGCATGGGGGATGCATGGGATTTTACACATTTTCACACTTTTCACACTTCCATGTATAACAGTGTTTAGGTGGAAATAGTCAGGTAGGATATAAAAGCAAACAAATACTATATCTACACTTTTAAAACTACTGGGTCAAAAATAACCCAATTTTGGTATACAAATAAAAAATCGGACTGACAAGCTACTTGGGTCAATTTGATGGGGTTATCTCGTGTGGACAGTGGACAGTAGAATAATATGGCTGCAATGTGTTGTAAATTTACCAAGCTTATATGTAACATTTTCAACATGAACACCATACAAATCAACTTGCGAATGTGATTGGTTAGCTCGGATCCAATCATGTCCACTGCAATCATCTATGGGTCCGAAGGGTTTAAGAGTATACTTCAACATTAAAAATATAATTTTAGTTAAAAATATTCCACCAACGGCTGGTTTAACAATTATAGAAACATATTAAATGAGGTTGGTTATTGCAATGCAGTTTATTTAGGGCAGCCAGTCCCCCTTTGTTTCATGACTCACCACTAACTGACAAATTCTAAATAAAATAAATAAATAAAACAAAGTAATCATCTAGTACTGTACTTTAAATACATCACTATCTTGCTAGTAAGCAATAAACAGAAGCGAGATTAACATACCAACATTAACATTTGCCTTTTCAATCAGCGTGGAAACACTGAAATCATCATCGGCAATGGTGTTGTCTTTGAGAAAGAAGCATAAGAAACACACAAGTGTCATTATTTATTGCAATTATTGTCAGTTGTTTTATTTCATAGAATCTATGCCTGTCTTACCTGAGTGTTTGTTCGTCTTTCCGAGATAACCCTGAAATAGAATAATTAAGTGGATTACGTGAAATGAAAAAACTGAATCTTGTAGTGAATTCATATCCTTTCATTATTGTCTTTTAAGTCATTAAGTCATGGATAGAGTGCACAAAGAAAAGCTTGCTGATGAGCTGATCTCATATCAGCTGTGTTGGAGAAGGCAAACATCCAAAACCTGCAGGACTCCGGCCCTTGAGGACCGCGTGTGCCCACCCCTGCTTAGAGTATAAGCCATAAATGTATCATGTACAACATTATACTGACTTTAAATGTAATCATTTTCATTTGTTAGTTTATGTTCATACATGTTCTCAATGATTCCCATTAGAATCAGGGTTGTGAATGCATTTGTTTATTAAAATTCTTGAAATACTTGACTAAAATAATATAATACAAATAATATATAATATAAAATAAGACTAAATACCATATAAAAATATATGATAAGAAAATGATCATTCCTTACTTTTATGCTGAAACTCTGGACAGAGAAAAGGAGGAAACTCAGTGCTGCAATGTGGAAGATCATGACTGCTGATAGAATAGCCCACCATGAAAGTATCAATAGAAGTGTTTCACCTTATATATGGGAAAGACAACCTATTGTTGTCCATATAAGGCATGTTACTTACAAGAATGGTCAAGGAAATACAAACGACTGCTCCAAATTCACATTTAAACACTATCCAATTTTGACTGTCTCTTTCTTGAAATGATAACAAATAGATCATCTCCAACATTTATCTGTTTGTCTATTTTTATTTTTATTTTTATTTTAAATTTAAAAAAAAATATTAATTTTTTTATTTTATTTTTGGGAGTCTTCTGACTCATCCGGCAGCAATGCCTTTATCACTGATGGCAACATGCACAAACGAGCCACATCATGACCACTTGTACAATAACAAATGAGAGATTGTCAAATATTGGATTCATATTCGACGGACATTGTCAGAGTGGTATTCATTTGAAGTATTATTGTGGATGTAGTTTAGAATGTTGTAGATTAGAAGAACCTTGAATGGAATATTTTAAACTTTTTTTTGGTAACTAATTGAGGTAACCAAAATATTAGACAAATATTATGATGCAGTCCATTTCTACACTACAAAACTACCAACCTCAATAATAAAAAGATTGTGAAATACCTCGCTGAGTGTATTTTATATCAAAACTGCGGATTATTGCCTTTTCAAAGGCAACATTTTAGATACAACTCTCACTCATTTCCAAAAAGACAAACTATAGAGACCAATACTGTCACTTTTTTTTTTAAATAATTGTCAAAATGTAACGTTTTAAAGTTTGATACTAAAATTGTCCCATGACCAGTGTCCTAAAATGTACTTCTTTTTTTTTTACTCCTGAAATATTCATTAAAAAAAACTGCATTTACTGCTGTGGCAGTTGTTACTTAAACAGCAATGAGTTTGTGAAATATTCCAAGCTTCCGTTCCTTCCATGGACAGGCTTGGCCTGACAAAGAGGAAGTATCCAGCTCCCCTGCTTGTATGGCAACATCTTCTGAACTCAAAACAGTTTATAGCCACAGTGCACTGCCCATCATTGTTTACACCTCAAATTCAATCAAATCATCTACAAAAGAACTACGTTTAAAATAAAAAATTTAACATGGCGGGGCACAGAGAAACCATGTGAGGAAAGACAACCAGGGGGAGCTCATCCACACTGAGAGAGATCACAGCCCATGGCCACAAGGAGGGGTGCAATCCCAGAGACCCCCGGCCCAGGTTGACTGTGGTGGACCCCACACAAAGTGAAGAGCCCCCCCAATCACCCGGGCCTGAGGAGCTTCCAGGACAAAAAGTATATTAATATAGTTTAAAGTATTAATAATGATTAGGGCTGTCAAAATTAAAGTGTTAACTCTGGAGATTAATTTAAATTCTTTAAAGCGTTAAAAAAAAAGTTAACTGTTAACTCACTTTTATTTACTTCCTATTATGGCCTGCAACCTGCAGCCAATCTTAGCCAATGCCGCAAAGATGGTACTCCGGTTTCCTCCCACATTCCAAAGACATGCATGGTAGGCCGATTGACCATTCCAAATTGTCCGTAGGCGTGATTGTGGGTGCGAATGGTTGTTCGTATATATGTGCCCTGCGATTGGACGGTGACCAGTTCAGGGTGTACGCCGCCTCCCTTTGACAGCTGGGATAGGCTCCAGCATGCCTGCGACCTTCATGAGGATATGCGGTTAGGAAAATGGATCTACCTAACAAATTTATGTCCCCAGTTTGTGTCAACTCCGTCAGATTTATTTACAGTCACTAAATGAGACAATAGCATATGGTCAGCTACATCCATGGCGACCCCCTTTCTTCTTTCTGACTGCTGAATGCAGCAATGCCAGTAATGCTCTGGCAAGTTTTTAATTGTTTAATATATTAGAGAAACAATGCTGATATTACTGCAGTCACAGCTAGAACATGTCAACTCCGTCAATTACGTCATCCCTTTAAAAAAAAAAAACTTTTTTTAAAGCAGCACTGAATTAAATTTAGGCTTTTAGTGAAGTTACTGGGACAGCTTAGCAATTCAAAGTAAAAATCTGGTTAGCTACTGTGTACAATATATGTTTTACATTCCGTTTTGTCAACTCCATAAAAGCTGACGGAGTTTGTAATATCACATTTAACCTGTAAATGTGAAAATATTATATTATCAATTGTATCATTAAACATTGTATCTACTACACTTCTGACTTATATGATATGGACAGACGTAGAGTGTTAATTTTATCGACCATTTTTAAATTTAGTCTCAGTTTTAGTCCAGTTTCAATCACGTTTGTTAGTTTTTATCATAGGCAACCTCATCCTGTTTTTTAGTCCATCTTTAGTCGACTATAAATCTAGCATTTCAGTCTTTACCGATATTTTAGTCTAAGAAAACATAATTGCATTCATCTAGTTTTAGTCAACACAAACTGGCAACATTTTAGTCTAGTTTTTGTCAGGGTTCTATTTCACAAAGCAGGTTTAGTGAGAACTCTGGGTAAAAAAAACAGAAATGCAGGAAACTCTGCCTTTTTTGTTGAGGGAGGTAATTGAAACCAGAGAAAAAGAGGTGACTCTAGCCTGTTTCATAAAAAGAGGTAATTTAAGCTCTTGGCCAGTTACTGTAGTAACATGTTTCATGAACCAAACCTGGTCGGTTGCAGGTTTTTCACAATGAACCTCGGGGTTTTCTCTGTCCCCGCCTCCTTTCAGCCACACAAGACATTTCATTTCCTCACTCATAAAGTCCGCTGCGGCGAGTTTTTGCGTAAATACGCCTATAGTCTATAGCGTAAAGTCCACTTTTGTTACGAACATGGCATGTCCTTTTGACAATTACCCTATTGATGAATGTGTCGCATTATTGCGCAGGGACCTAAATATTTGTCGTGAGATTGTTATCAGACCGCGCATAGATATGCTGGCATCTCCGGACAGTTATCTTTTTGAGCGGTACCGTTTCACATCACAGTCCATCATCTACATCATACACAACTTAATCTGTCCTTATATTTGCAACATTACCAGCCGTAGTCATGCGCTCACATCAGAGCATATATTGTGTATTGCGCTTGGTTTTTTGCTTATAACCGTTTGAATAATGTTTTTATATTTCATTTTATGTCAAGTGCTATTAGTAATATTGTGATTGCAAAGGACTACATTTATATTTACGCATTGACCGGACACCCGAGCAGCAACGTTCTCCCGCACCGCCTTCCTCTACAGGGAGCTGCTGTGGTGTTGCACTTTTTTTCTAAAGACATCTTCAAGTTCGCCATATGATCGCATTAAGTTTTTCAGTTGAGAGGGATAAAAAAAAAACACGGAAACAGAGGGCAGTGGCGAGCACTGCGCTTCCCCATTGCCATGGTGACTCGACAAATCGAGGCTCCATTGATGTGGACTTTTTAGTGTAGTGGCAGCGCCAGGTGAAACAATTCTGCGTTGATATAACTACTGTACCTCAAATGATGTCCTGGAACCGAAAACGCAGAATTTGGTGAAAAATGTGTGTTGACGAAATTATTTCTGTTTAGTTTTCGTTGACGAAATTAACTTAGTGGTCTACTTATTATTGTGTAACTTCACCAGAATTTACAGTATATTAGAGAATTGTAAGTGAAAGGTGTTGATTTTTGTCATACAGCACCATGTGAAATTGAACTTTAAACTGTGGCATATGTGAAGGGACCCATTTCTACGTGGATATAAAGGGCTCATTCTGAAATATGCATATTCTTATTGTCATTTAATTTAACGTATGGTTAGCTTCACTTTCTGTTAAATCCATTATTGCTCTCTTTTTTCACCATGAGATTTCACCAAAAAATACACACTAATAATAAATACTGAAAATAAATAATGATGTACTTTTTTATTTTTTATTTATATATTATGTTTGTAATAATTATGTCAAGTATGTGAAAATGTGATTTCTCCCCAGCTGAAGACCTAATCATAAAACTATTTTGAAATGCAACACCACTCCAGTCAAGAAGGAGAGAAAATTACAGTGGAGAGTGAGCACATCGATGGCAGATGGAGGATGCGGAGGAGTGAAGAAGTGGAAAGTAACATTAAAAAAAAAGGAAGGGAATTACAGGTTGCTGAGAAGGAGGAGAGGAACAAGTGATGAAGGAGGGCAAGAAGAGAAGGTCCATTGTTCTACATGCTTTTTTTAATGGGCATTCCAATATTAAAAATGATGAAATTGTTTACAGTAGTTTCATATTTATATTCAGTATATAAGACAAAGAGAAGTTAGCTCATCATAGCTCTATTGCCACCTACGCCTGTTAAAAAGCATATTCGTTTTTGAGTTTTTTGGCAAACCTGTCAGATCTCTGTCAACTCTGTCAGACGAATGTTTTTGTTGTTGTTGTTTTGAAAATACTGTTTTGTTTTGTTTTGTTTTGTTTTTACAATTTATGGAGTTAAAGGACTGTTTGATCTACAAACCTTTATGTGAAATTTATTTAAGAAAATATTTTGCTCATAGTAAAATTTAAAAAGTGATCATGAAAATTAAGACATTTAGAAATGTGGGTTTTAAGAAAAGTGTGAAATCACAGGACAGATTTATATACTATAATTTATGACACGTGTATCAACAAGTCATCCACTGTATTTCAGACTTTGGATTCTTTTAAGAACTTTTTGACTTAAAATTGTATACTTTTTAATGTGTCTGAAGGAGTTCACACAAATCAAGTTCTAAACTGAAACATGATTGTTTTGTGAAAAACTGGTTCCATTTAGAACCTGTTATTTTACATCAGGGTTCCCTAATTCCAGTCCTCGGGGGCCTGAGTCCTGTAGGTTTGAGATGTTTCCGCCCACTAGCACACCTGATTCATATAATCAGCTCATCAGCATGCGTGATAACGATCCTGATCCTTACTAGCAGGTGTGTTGGTAAGCGGAAACACCTAAAACCTGCAGGACTCCAGCCCTCAAGGACTGGAATTGGGAAACCCTGCCTTACATGGTTAAATACCTAAGACTTTTCTATTCAAATAAAGGTAAATCCAAAAAATATCTCTTTTGACCCTTATCTCGAGAATGAGTGGTTTATTTGCTTTCACAATAGTCCAGAGTTTTTATTTGGAGATTTGCACAAAACATTTTGTAAAACAAATTCCAGGAGATACTAGCCTTTTTTTTCCCTTTATTCTTTTTTTTAATCAATTTAGCTTTGAAAAAATACAGTTTGCTGTTAAACACAATGTGAATTTAAGAAAAAAAATTATTTGATTATATATATATTTTTTAAAGTGTTCATGTTTATATTGTCAAATTTTTATTGTTTCATAAATCCCTTGTTTCCAGTCCCTTGGATTAACCGGTAAAAAAAATAATTGCTGCACAAAATTAGAAACCTGCTCCTCAAAATAAAGAAATTGATTCGCAAAACTGCTCCGCAATGGAGGGGAAAAGAGAGAGACCTGCACAAAATATACTCATGAACAGACACAGGTGATTGTAATTGAATGAGTGGATATATCTAATTTATCTAAATTGCCTAAATTCACAAATTTGTATGTGAAAGTGTATGTGAGGCACACACACTCTAACTCAGTGGAGTGCGAAACACACCAGATGCCTGGAGCAACTGGCCACTTTTGATTCATTAGTCAATGGCAGTGCGGTGGAGGATGGGGAGAAACAAAGTTTAGGCCCTAGTGATCACTCCTTCAATAAGCGCATTCAACATGTGCATGCAATTCATTTGCGCAATTGTTGCAAGATGTTGCTTTCAGGGGACTTCTCTATTTGTGGGCACAATTGCTTTGTGCACTTGCTTAACAAACCGTCTAGCATAGTCTTTCACAAAGAAGACCACAAAAAAAATACATAAGCATAAATGTATATTGGCGTTTGCATACTCAGAGTTACTGTATACAGTATTTATCACATCATTTCCTGACTATGGAATTCATAAGATCGCTTATAATGTACAGTATATCCATCCATTTTCCAAACTGTGTGATATATACTGTATTTCTGCACAACTTTTAACATTCTTTATTGCTAATATTTATTTTTTAAATATGGCAACCCTAAATTTCCATTCTCCTCTAAATGAAGCAGACACTTTGCGAAATCGCGATAAACGCTTTGAAGCCTTGGCACGTCTTGTTACATTAAAACATTTTTTTTAATTGAACAAGCCCAGCCAACATTTCCAGTTGAGCCCAAATAGGGTAAAAGCGGGCTTCCTGGGTATCATGTGGGCATGGGCTTGAACTGGGCAAATGTGGTGGGTGCAATAAGGCTTATGCATAGGCAAAATTGGTATGGGTTAAAAATAGTCACCATTTATCAGTCATGTTTGGGTTATGTGTGGGCTAAGTGTTAGAATTGGTCAACCATGTCTGGGTCCTGTATGGGTTATAGGGATGTAACGATAAGGGCAATATTGTGATATTGCAATATTAAAATTGCCACAATATCGTCGTGGTCATGTAATGATATCAAAAGCAGCACATCTGTTAAAAAGTTGAGGTTGTATTCCATGTGTGCAGTTCTAGCACGCTCAGGGCGACATCCACTAAGAATGCGCTGGCAGTGTAAAAAATGCCTCCACATCTGCACCCACAGTTTGCTCCCTGTTAACGCCCTATTCACTAAGGTTATTTCTCTAATGGTATACCAGCGCAAACGCGCCCACAAAGTTTGACAGCTGGGAGCAAATTTGCGCCGATTTACCACACATGACAATGGATTTGCGCCAAGAACACGGTAGTATAGTAACAGTTGCGAGAAAGATGGCATTATCAGAAAGCGAGGTTAATTCTTTCGACATTTAATGTTATGAGGCCATCTTCAACATTTTTTGATCCACTGCACGCACTCATCCTCTTCTTTTTCTAATCAGTTAATTACTTGCATAATTTAAAATGGGGGGAAAAATGACCCCGATAGTTTGACATGAACAAATATTCTAAATGTCATACGCAAACATTTACTAAATAATTTGCTTTAATGCATGTAGTTATGTTTATTGCTCAAACACAACCTGTGCTACCTTTAACGTAGCCATCCGCTGTTAGATAAAGGATCATCTACCGTCAAAATTATAAGTGTGATAAATATGCGTTAATACGTGATTGATGTGATAATTTTTCTGATTGATGAATTAATTATTTGTCGCTTTAACTTTGACAGCACTAACTTTCATATAGCATAACGGAGTGTTAATGCATCTGTCATGTGAAAATGATCGCAAAATGCCCCAGTTACACAGTAAATTTTGTAGAGTAAATTTAACTCTATTTTGAGTAAATTTGACTCTATTTAGAGAGGGACCAAATAGACTAAGATTTAAAGTAGGCTTTACACTTGGAAGAGAGTAAAATAAAGAATTGGGAAAAATATAATAGATAAAAGTCACGCAAGGATTGAGGAACGAACTCACAACCTTCAGCTTGGGAGCCACACTACCATCTGAGCAATGCCCCTCTTACTATTTGCTAATCTCCAAGAGACCAAAGACATTGTTTTTAGTCTGTTGAAGTTAGGAAGATTCCAGCTGACATTAGTGATATACTAACACACTGGTTCTCAACCCTGGTCCTCGAGTACCCCTACCCAGCCTGTTTTCCATGTCTCCCGGACTAACACAGCTGAGGATTGTTATCAGGCTTCATGCAGAGCTTGCTAATTAGCTGATCGTTTGAAACACCTGTGTTGCTTGTGGGAGACATGGAAAACAGGCTGGATAGAGATACTTGAGGACCGCAGTTGAGAACCACTCTACTAACACACAGCAGGAGCTGCGTGGCTCAGGGAGTAGATCGACTGTCTCCCAAGCTGAAGGTCGTGAGTTTGTTCCTTCACCCAGAGTGATTTTTTTTTTATCCCAATTCTTTATTTTACTTTCTTCCAAGTGTAAATATTACGCTAAAACTTAGTCTATTTGGTCCCTCTCTAAATAGAGTCAAATGTACTCTACAGAATTTACCGTGTAGGCAAGCCGCCTCTGTCCATTTTTAAAAGTCGTCTAAAAAACACACTTCAATTCTTTGACTTTCTGATCATCTATCAAACAACATTGTTTTGTTTTATTTTTTTATAGTGTTTGTTGTTTTTATGTTAATAATTTATTGTTTTAACTGTCTTTGTTTTTATATATTTTATGTACAGCCCTAAAGTGCTCTATAAATAAAGTTGAGTTGTGTTTGGAGGAGTGAAAACAGAATTTCAGGTCAGGTGTTTGTGTAATTTTGCCACTGTTTCCTTCCTTTTGTCTTTTGACTTTTGTCTTAAACTGTTGGTTCTAATATGTGAAGGTGTGTGTGGGAGTTAAAAATGTGTCCGTAAACACCTATAATGAGAAAAGCATGTTGTCATTTTGCATATAGTTTGAAAATATCCATATAAATAATGACTGACGGATGAAGTTTAACTGTTCGTATGCAGTTTGTGATCTGTTTGTGGTGTACTGTACACTGCCTCTCGTCCCAAGTCAGATAAGATAACCTTGTTGTTTTTTTTACTTCTCATATTTGCACAACCCTCAGTAACAGGGTTACAATATCTTGCTTTCAGGTGACTTCTCTATTTGTGGGCACAATTGCTTTGTGTACTTGCTGGACAAACCGTCTAGCATAGTCTTTCACAAAAAAAGACCACAAAAAATACATAAGCATACATGTATATTGGCCTTTGCGTACTCACAGAAACTGTATACAGTATTTATCACATAATTTGCTGATTATGGATGCATAAGATTGCATATACTGTATACAGTGTATAGCCATCCTTCTCTCCATTTTCCCAACTGCTTATTATACCGTATAACATAGTATATTTACAAAATATTATTGTGTGATGATGCCCAGCCAACATAACAGTGGTTATATACAGTATGGGCCAAGTGGGCATGGGTTACAACTGGTCACCTATGTGTGGGTCTCATATGGGCTAAGTGGGTATAGTTTGGAAAGAACTAGGCACCATTTATCAGTCTTGTCTGGGTTATGTGTGTGCTAAGTGGGCTTGGGTTAGAGCTGGCCACCAATGTCTGGACCACTTACTGGCAATGTGGCAATAGGTTGGAACTGGTAACACAAACATGTGTTACATGGGTTATACAAATTGCCCAAGGGGGCATGAGTTAGAACTCGTTACCCATTTCTCTGTCCTGTATGGGTTATGATTGGGCTTAGTGAGTATGGATTAGAACTGGTCGTCCATATTTGAGTCTCAGTAGTGCTAAGAAGACATGGGTTACAAGTGGTCACCAATGTCCGGTTCTTACATGGCTTTCATAAAAAATAATTCTATATAAAAATAAAAGTAACTACAAGGTGTTACTCAGGTTCACAGCTCATCCATTTTCTGGGTTTGGTCATGTGACCTGAGCAAGCTGATCCCGTGGGCACTGTGACATAAACTTCAGTCACCAACAAGGCAAATGACAGCCCTTCTGTGTCAGGTTTTTCAGAAAATGTTTTATACCCAGGGGCAAAACCCCTATTTTTTGGAAATCGGACACAGAATGTTGTAAAAGGTTTTGCACCAGAAATTATATCTAGGACCTTCAAATATCACAACCTGGGTGGACAACCCGGTCAAGTAGCTACTGAGAAGCCTCTTTTTGGGATATGTTCCTGGTGAAATTATGTAAATGCAAATATTTAGCTAGTACAATGGCATAAATAGTCCTACAACTTTCAAATTTGGCCAAGGGTATCCTGACACAGGGGAAAACAGGAAGAAGAAAAAATTATGGGGCTTGCGGCACCTCTATTTTAAGATAACACCCTTAACATCCCAATTTAGAAAAAATATATATATTTCTCGCCTAAAAAATGCTAATGAAAATTAGCATTTTCAGTACTTTATGGTGAATATCTTTGCCTAGCATGAATGTAGAAAACTTCCCAAATTCATAAGCTTCCATTTGATTCCAAGATGGCCTTTCTATCTCAAATATTGCACTTGCTGTGGCCAAAAGTCTACTTCTACTGTATAGCCCAAATTGAAAACAAACATGGAATGTTCTAAAAAGTTTTGCACCAGAAATGATTTCTAGGACCTTCAAAGTTCACAACCTGAGTGGAAAATCTAGTCAACTATTTACTGGGAAGCTACAGGGTGGCTCCAAAAAACAACCTTGCCCTCAAATAAGCATGAGAGTCAGGTGAATAGGGCAAAAACGACAACCGCAACAACAGCTAATAGATATTGCCATGAAACAGACCCAGTTGAATATATTAGTTTAAGTCTTTTTTTAATTACAAGTTTTCGGAAATAGTGTTTAAATATGCAAATGGATCATAATGGAAATAATATTTTTTCAAATTTGCATAACTTTTCTGCCTTTCTGTATTGTAGATCAAACTAAATTTATTAAATTGTACCTAGGACTGGCAACTTAATGCCATGCTATAATTTTTGCAAATCAGTGTTTATGGAAAATATCCTATTTTGATCAAGAAAGAAAAAAAATCATGGCAGAAAAACATTTATTTTCAACTAGATTTTCATAAATTGAACACTAAATAACCATTTTCTTAGCCAGAACTAGAAAAACAATATTTTGACTTTTTTCAGAAGTACATTTCCAAATTGCAACAGTGTTAATGTGTATCTTTTTTTTCCTCTTAAATTTTTGCTTTCTGACTTACTGCTGCTATCACTGTACTCCAATGTGGCAGTGTTGAACCTGCTTGCAACTGATAACAGAAGGCTATCTAAGTTGAGTTTGCCTCATGCAGTACATACAATCTACACGAAGAAACTTTGCAGATTTCCATTACAACACATAATGTTTATCATCCTCCATACGATCTGCTTCTCGTCTCATCAGCTTTTCTGGGGCATTACCAAGAGGTGCACCTGATGCACACATGAAACCTGAACCACATGTCTCATTAAAGGTGTTTTAGTAAAACGTTTATATTTTGTCCAGAATACATTTGATAACTTAATTATTTTTCATGTACAATTAATACCTTTAAAATACAATGTCTCCACTTGCTGTCGACTGAAGATGACGTCACCTGTGCTGGGGAAATAGGTAACGACTGATCTTGGCCCACCTGTTGTCTGGGTTTGGTCAGCAAATTAAGCCATGATTGGTTGTTACCTGTTGCCTAAGCACAGGTGAAAAATATGTTTTTAAAGGTACTACCTGTTCATGAAAAATAATGAAGTTATCACATTAAGTATAGACAAAATATATTTTTACTGTTGAAAATGGCTCAATGAGTCAAGAATCAGTTTGAGACGCCACATTTTTTACACCAAGCTCCCTCAGAATTTCACTGTACCATTTATGCACGGATTTCAATAGAAATCCTGATTTATCATTGAAAAGAGGAGCCTCCATTTCTTCCTTGAAGCGAGTAAATGCAACAGCATGCAGGTTAAGTTGGTTTTCCAGAGCTTAGAGAGTTGATCATGCATGGTTTATGATAGGCTATATCATTGGCAACCATATCATGACCTTCTCAGAATATTGGTAGCTCTTTTCATTTACCGTATTTAGCAAATATGACATTTTGGGTGCCACTTTGGTGCATTGTCTTCCAACCATTTCTATGACATACTGTCAAATCATGGTACAGTCTTTGAAAGACTTCATCTTGACGAGCATTGATGGCTTTTATAAACTTAGATTTTGTCATGTGAGTAATAAAGTGCAGGTATTTCGCAGACTGTCTTTGACGTATCACTTTGTATTGTCTGTCGGTGCTTTGGTCTAACTCTTGCCACCAGAATCATATTTCAGTGGCATGAAAATGTCTCTTTGTCTAGCATGAACTATTTTTTAAAAAAGATAATCAGAAATAGAATAGTGATCATGACAGTATAATTGACTCTTTTTTTACAATAGGGGTTGCATTGTTGACCTACCCTTTAACTTTCCAGCTGATAGAAAGATCATCTTGCACTCAAATGGCAACTTATAAATTAGGGGGGTATATACAAATTAGGCTTTGATATTCACCATAAAGTATTGGAAAACATTAATATTCATGAGAATATGTTAGGCGAACATACTTTGGGGGGGTGGGGGGGGGGTGATATCATAACAGAGTTTCAGCAAGCCCCAGAATCTTTTTTTTCCTGCATGCCCCTATGTGCAAGGATATTCTCTGTCAAATGTGAAAGTTGTAGGACAATTTATGCAATTGTATTTTCTAAACATTTACATTTACATAATTTTGCCAGGAACATATCCCCAAAAAGAGTGTTTTTGGACTCCTATAGCTTTCCAGTAGCTAGTTGACCGGGGTGTCCACCTAGGTTGTGATACTTGAAGGTCCTAGATATAATTTCTGGTGCAAAACCTTTTACAGCATTCCGTGTCTTTTTTTTATTTTATTTTTTTTTTACTTTTCCTCCTTGGTATTATAGCTTATTCCTAAAAGAACATTCAGTCTTACTAATGTGTCTCTGTCCATCGTCTTTAGCCCTGTCCTCATACAGTACCTCAACCTTGCCATTCCCTTAAAAGGAGCTCTCAATTTGCTTACCCAACTGTCCTGTAGCAACCTACAAATTTATATTGCTTGACCACAAATTAACATTTTGTGCACACTACATTTAGATTTGTTTAAACAACAACAATAATAATTTTTTTTAAATGCTCCATTGCTCAACTTTGAGCAACTAAACGTTTGAGTAGAAAGCGGCACACATTCATACATTTGAGTTTTTAATGCCCACAATTGTTTCTGGGGGAAGAGAAACAGACTTACTGGCAGACCTATTTAAAAATCGAATTTAATGGCAGACTCTTCCAGAAAAACTATACATCGTGAGTTATTTTTTCTGTATAGTATTGATAGTTTCTACAGTATGCTAGAATCATTTTAAACTTTGAAACCTACTGCATTTGATCCTCACATTTGAAAGATCTACCAAACTGTACCAATCTCAAAGAAATCAACATTGAAATGGCACCTCGTGTTGACCATTCACTTTTGTCCAAGTGTGCAATTTCCCACGGACGGTTGCAATGTGTGTGCTTGAACCATATGTTACTGATAAATCTGTGAGTTTTGCAGTCAACTTTGATAATCCTTGTTTGGTTTTCCAGGCATCAAACCATATAAAAACCCAGAGAAAAACTTTGGCTATCAAGTCCACACAGAGGATTCAAGGTAAGCTAAGTTGCTCGTTGTGGTAGATCAAAATGTATTCTACTTGAAGATCTTAGTTGTAAGATGTAAATCCAAATCGTTTTTATATTTATTGGTCCTGTTCATGCATTTTCGTTGCATGTGCAATGTGTCATCATCAGTCCCTATGTGGTCGTCTTTCTGTCATGTACTTACCAGTATTTGTCCTACAGGATTCCTATAATGGCTTTTTTGAAATTCTCCGCTTTGGCTGTACTGCTGCTGTCTGCCTATTGTTTGGCTGACAATGAGGTAATGTCAGTTACCAAGAATCACACATTTTTAACATATTTTAGATTGTATAATCAATTTAAATACGAGTGTTGCAACATTTAGTTTTGACACAAAGACTGGAAGACAGGAAAATTGTTTTTCATTTCATTTTTCATTCCCTTTTTTTTCTCTGGTCTATTAAATTTTTCTAGTTAGTAAGTTATCAAATATACTTTCTCCTTCCTATATAAAAGGCTATGATGAGCTTTAAACCTCATTGCCATTGTAAATATGGCATACAGATAATAAAAAGAGGAAATCTACAGTTAAATCTTTATTTTATTTATTTTATTTTTATTTTATTTATTTAAAATGTCATATAGTGAAATAGTTTCAGTACCCTTTGGCGTTAGCAAGAGATATGTGTAATGCCTGTTTCTCTCTTTTTTCTTTTTTTTGTAATTGCAATTTAGGATATAGTCGATTTTGTTTCAAAGCAGGTGTACATCTGCATTTCTAATATATAATTTCCCCTTATGTTCCCTCCATGTTACTGTGCAACACAACCAGGCAGGTATGTATCAAATGTCATAGCATTTACTTGCAAAAGATCGTAACACCTTCTGCTCCAAGTTAAATTATGTTTGTGTCACAAACAGATGATATTGCAGAAGACCTGAGTGACCTTTCTGTGTCGGAACTTTTGGAGAGAGCTAACAGTAATCGGGGTGAGTGCATCAGCTGGCACATTTTCTGACTAAAACTCAAAACGGAGAATCAGCAGGATTTAAACAATGCTAATGATGTCTTCCAGTCCGTTCAGTTGATGAGCCATCCCTGATTGAAGGAGACATTGCCATTGACAATGAAGCTGAGAGAAATGCTGACCCTTGCACCAGTCGTGGTTGCACATGGGGCAAGTGGAGTGATGGAAAGGTCTACATTCCTTATTACATCACCAACCACTTCTGTAAGTAGCTTTATGATTAATATTGTGTTTGTCAGTATTTATGGTTAAATTGCCACTGAGCAAGCTTTATTTAAATTGATCTGAAAGTCGCTTTTAATGTCTGATGTTTAGTATTGTGAATGCTTAGTTTTGTACTGATTTTATTATTGTGTTGATTTTATGTTTTGGACTTTTTTAAAGCATTTTGTACTGATTTTAGCATTGGCCTCGATTTTTTTTTTTACTTTCTGTCAAGCGTCTTTGAGTATCTTGAAAAGCGCTAATCTAAATCTGTTGTTTGTACACAACAATAACAACATGTTAAAGAAAGGTGACACAATACCATCCCAGAATACCATGATAATAATGATAATAGTGTTAAACTAATTTAACATGCATCATTGTGCTATGAAAAAAAAAAAGAACTACTGCTTTATCATGCTGCTAGCATCCCGTGAGGCGGCCATCATCACCCGTGGACTTGAGTCCTTCTCTTCATTCTCCTGCATCCGCTTCAGGCCCACCAAAAGCAGCGACCGTGACTGGCTGAGCATTGAGTCCCAGAATGGGTATAACAATGCCAACAATAAACAATTTTGTTGAAAAGAATGTCATAGTTCATAGTTCTCATCAATATCCCTCTGATTTTGTTCAGATGCTACTCCTTCGTCGGTCGTCGTGGCGGTAAGCAGGTGGTTTCTCTGGCTCGCAGAGGATGCCTTTATCACGGCACTGTCCAGCACGAGCTGCTCCATGCTCTTGGATTTAACCACGAACAGACACGCTCCGACAGAGACAACCACATCAGAGTTCTGCTGCAGAATGTTAGCTCTGGTAATGGAGTTAGGAGTGTATTTTATCCAACGCTGATTAATATTGAATAATGATTTTATTTGATTACTTTTCATCATGACTCTTCTTGTTTTAAATAAACAAACTTATATTTTTTGTTCTTCAGGAATGGAGCACAACTTCAGGAAAATTGCCACCCTCAACCAGGGCACCTCTTATGACTACAACTCTGTCATGCAGTACCACAAGTATGAACAACTAGAATCTCCTGCACATTGCCGGGAATTTGGAGCCCTGTAAAAAGAGTCAATTTGGACCCACAAATTTAAAATATAACTCTATGGCCCCTATCAGTCTCGTTTTTTATGCTGCTGACCCTACACCGATGTCTTCTTTGAACCTGCTCTGTGTTTACAATGTGACTATATTTTGCTTTAATAATATGCTTGTGTCATGTTATAGGTACGCTTTCTCCAAGAACAATCAGCCCACCATGCTTCCTATTCCTAACTCCAATGTATCCTTTGGCAACGCTAAGGAGATGAGCCGCACTGACATTGCCAGGCTCAACACTCTCTACAAGTGTTGTGAGTGTCCACCTTTATCGACAATATTAACAATAATGATTATATTAACTACTGTAATTTTTTGTACATGGCAAAACCCTGTTATGTTCATTTTTTCAGAGAAAGCCTCATGTGGAAGTTCATGAAGACTAAGGGTTTAACGGATATAATTTTCCCCCAATCTTGAGGAGCCACTGGGCATCAGAACTGCAATTGGGAACATAACAGAAAACGCAATGATTGAGCAATAAATGTACATGAACATGAGATTTTGTGTCAGTCAATTGTGTGCCATTGTGTAGGTCTTTTTAAATCAGGAATAATCTAGTTTTACCATAGTAACACAGATCACACACACACACACGCACGCACACACACTTGTACTTATATAATTGTGAGGACATCCATAGACATAATGCATTTCCTAGTCCCTTCAACTAACCCCAACCATCAAAAATGATTGCCTACCCCCATTCCTTACCCTAACCTCCACCATAACCCAATTCAAACCTAAACTCTAAAACCAAGTCTTGACCCTCAAAAAGAGGTTTTGAATTGTGAGGACCAGCCAAAATGTCCTTACTTCACAAAAATGTCCTCAATCTGTTGGTTAAAAACGTATTTTGGTCCTCACAATGTCGTACGTACAAGTACTTCATTAAAAATAATGCCATGTCACCACTGGAGGGCGCCATATACCAAAGAATATACTGGCATATTTCAGTTTTGCTAGATTCCCTACACGTACTAAGTCTATAAAAGACAATCATAAAACAATGAAATTTAAAAAAAGTAAAGCGTAATAGTCGTAATAGTTTATTTAGTGCGACAACAAAAAACACTCAAAAAACATTTCATTGAGCAGGATTACAGAAGGGGAAAAATGTGCCATGCAGTTCACAGATTGTGATGTCATTTTTCAGGAGTCTGATGGCGTGTAGGTGGACATGCAGTGGTCTATTTTTCCATGTAAAATGTTGCCCTTTTTTCCTTGAGAGTGGCAAATTTCTCATTGACTCATATGGTTGAGGTCAGGTGTGTTTTTGTCAAGGCTCTCTCCAAAGAGAGCATGGCCAGCGCATTGAGACAATCCTTATGTGACAATGTACTTTGCATTTCCGAGGAGGGTCTTAATTCTCTTGTGTGTTAAAAATAAAGCATCTCTCAAATTCAGCTGTGGTCACTGGAGTTGTGATGAGGATCTTGAGCAGAGCCGCCGTTTGTGAAAGGATGTCCAGAAGATTGTTCTCCATGAAAAGCTGGTACGGAGCCACAGCACCACTGCAGTTCCTGGACTCCATTCTTGTAGATTGGAGCCAGTTCAGGTCTCAGCCTGTTCTTGTTCAGCAGTGGGTAAGCCTCTGTGCTGGTGTTCAGTGGTGATTCAGGGAAATGGCTGTGGAACTCCTAAAATCGGAAGTCTGCCCTCAGCAGTGTTGCATTGATGAGATGATTTGTGAAGGCAAATCTTTCTCTTGCATGGCCCATGATAGACAAACGCACAACAAACACAAAACTCACAACTACTAACCACCGCAAAGCTCCGCCCCTGCACAGTGTGCGCGTTTTACTATTTGTATTGCTAGTGTGGTGTTTAAATATTAAAGCTTTGGGTGGTTTGTGACGGAAGGCCTCCTGACTTACATTAGTGGTGCAACAGGATGCCAGCTAGCGTCACTGTGCGCAATAGCAGTCCAGACTACAGCTCGTAATTTATTTTGTAAATGTTGAATAGTCAGTCCTTCAGTGAGTATGTTCCAAACAGCGAATTGCAGTCACCACTTCTTTCTTTCCTCCGTGTTGCTTTTAAAGTGTCTGTATTTAAAGGACACAACGCAACCTGTTCCTCACTGTAAACCCTACACTATACTCAAAGTTTATAAAGACTACTACTAACTTAACTTTTTTTTTTTTAAGTTGATATAACTTTTTATGCTTTTATGAATAATTTGTACTAATATTATTGTGCTGGGAACAATGTGATCTAATTTTTTTTTTTTTATTAAATTTAACTATACGTGTTTTGGGGTATGGATAACTTAAAAACATTAATTAGCTGTAACTTAAAATTTAGTTATTTCGTGATTAAAGTCTTGTTTCTATTATTTCAAAAAAGGTAATATTTACAAATAAAATAAATTTATATAGTATATGCTAAAAATAAAACTTAATGTATGTAATGTAATATTTTATGTTTTGTTTTATGTTTTGTGTATGTTTCATAATTTATTTTACTTGTTAATTTGTAATTTTATTTTATCATTATTTTACTCAGTTTACATCGTAAATAAATAATCTGTTCTCAGTTTTCATACCTGGTTTAAATAAATTAATAATAATTTATGTTAGATTATAAAAACATGCTGATAGGAGGTGGCATGGTGGCCAACTGCTTAGCACGTCTCCCTCCCAGCGCAGAGGTTGTGAGATCAAGTCCGGGCATCGGCCTTCCTGGTTGGATGCTCAGGTTGCACATTCTCCATGTTTCTGCGTGAGTTTTCTCCGGGTACTCCGGTTTTATGGAGGTAAATTTGGTGCAAAACTAACTTGTGCAAAAAATGTGTACCTGTAGAAAAAAGTCTAAATTTGTATCTGTAAAAGTCGTGATTTGTATCTGTAAAAAAAATGTGTGCCTGTAAAAAAAAAATTTGTGTCTGTAAAAGAAATGTGTACCTGTAAAAAAAAAATTTGTGTCTGTAAAATAAATTTGTACCTGTAAAAAAAAAATTTGTGTCTGTAAAATAAATTTGTACCTGTAAAAAAAAAAATGTGTATGTGTAAAACAAATTTGTATCTGTAAAAACAAATTTGTACCTGTAAAAGTCATGATTTGTATCTGTACAAAAAAAAATTGTACCTGTACAAAAACTATAAATTTGTATCTGTAAAAGTTGTGATTTGTACCTGTAGAAATGACAACTTGTAGTCAAAGAAGTCGCCACTAGGAGTCACAAGTGGGTTTTCTGCTGCTGTTCTGTGACGTGAGTTTTGCCCCATTTGTTGCGCTACAAATGTAGCAAAACTAATTTGTACTTGTAGAGCGCCTGATTTGTACTTGTAAAGAAGGGGGCGGGCTCTGGTGTAATGAAGGGTTGTTTTGACCAATCAAGTGAGAAGGATTTGAGCGGATTGGAGCGCAACCTCATTGGTTTAGCGAACGACGGTGGCGGGACTCGCGGAAGGATACAAGCAGGACACATCGTCGCCAACCAACATACATATTAAGAATACTTCAGTCGACTGAAGTATTCTTCCTCAACATACATATTAAGAATACTGAAGTATTCTTCCTCAACATACATATTAAGAAGTATTCTTAATATGTATGTTGGTTGGCGACGATGTGTCCTGCTTGTATCCTTCCGCGAGTCCCGCCACCGTCGTTCGCTAAACCAATGAGGTTGCGCTCCAATCCGCTCAAATCCTTCTCACTTGATTGGTCAAAACAACCCTTCATTACACCAGAGCCCGCCCCCTTCTTTACAAGTACAAATCAGGCGCTCTACAAGTACAAATTAGTTTTGCTACATTTGTAGCGCAACAAATAGGGCAAAACTCACGTCACAGAACAGCAGCAGAAAACCCACTTGTGACTCCTAGTGGCGACTTCTTTGACTACAAGTTGTCATTTCTACAGGTACAAATCACAACTTTTACAGATACAAATTTATAGTTTTTGTACAGGTACAAATTTTTTTTTGTACAGATACAAATCATGACTTTTACAGGTACAAATTTGTTTTTACAGATACAAATTTGTTTTACACATACACATTTTTTTTTTTACAGGTACACATTTCTTTTACAGACACAAAAAAATTTTTTACAGCCACACATTTTTTTTACAGATACAAATCACGACTTTTACAGATACAAATTTAGACTTTTTTCTACAGGTACACATTTTTTGCACAAGTTAGTTTTGCACCAAATTTACCTCCATACGGTTTCCTCCCACATTCCGAAAAATATGCATGGTATGTTAATTGAACACTCTGAATTGTCGATAGGTTGTTTGTCTGTGTGTAGCCTGTAATTGGCTGGCAACTAGTTGGGGTGTACCCTGCCTACTTCTGGAAGACAGCTGAGATGGGCTCTAGCAATCCCACGACCCTCGTGAGGACACAGTGTATTTACGGTTTGGACTTCGTTTAACTTAATCAATAGTTTTAAAGCAAACATTTATAAATTAGCAACTGAGAATAATTGAGTTTTTGTAACAGAAAGCTCCCAAGTAAAAAATTAAGTTGTGTAATCAAACCATTCAGGTTCAGGAAAACTTTAAATTTTGAGTTGATTAACTAAAAAAAAAAGTGAGGCAACAGCTCAAAAAAATTGAGGCAACCGATTACCTCACTTTTTTTTTTAGTTCTGCTAAATTATTCGGGTTAACAGTGCTTATAGACCCATTTGGTCACAACCACCATGCGAGTGGAGTCAGGTGACTTATTGAACTCTGCTATACATATAACAATTTATTCCGTTGCTATGCCTCAAATAAACAACTGGGCCGGTGTATCTCTGTCTCCATTGAAAGTGTAATTCTGCAAAATAATCATTTTTAATAAATGTACCTGTAATCTGTTCTGTAAATGTAATGGAATAATTACTTTTTTGCATCCTGAATATGTAACGCCAGTACATGTATTCCGCTACTCCCCAAGTGTGTCATTTTTTTAATCTTGTTTTTTATTATTATTTAAAAAAAACAACTTGTATTTACTTATAGATAAATATATATTTTGTTGTTTATATTTCCATTTATATTTATTTTTTATTTAATTTTTGAATTATATTATTTATATGCATTTTTATTTTTACTTTTATTTATTTATTCATTTATTTATTTTAAATTTTGGCAGTTTTGGTCTTCCATATCTATCTAGTGTAAAATTGAAACGTGATATATATATATTCGTATTAAAAAAATATATGTGGCAAAGCTTGATGGACTAAAAAATAATCTGTCACTTTTCTATTGTTTGATTTTTGATTGGTCATTGAAAATGTAATTTACGCGTATTACTCCAGCAGTGAATGTCATTACGAAATTCAACACTAGATGGCGGTATTTGTGCTGGGAACAATGTAATCGAGTAGTCTGTAAAGAAAGTGCAAAGAATACTTCCGGTGAAGCTGTAGCACTAAAAATGGCGGACACGTGTGGTCAAGTACTATTGGGATCCGGACTCACCGTCCTGTCTCATCCTTTGATGTACATTAAAGTACTAGTTCAGGTAAGAGGGTTGGATTTGGTTCAACTGGTATCTGCTGGAAGTTGTTTTCTTTATATGCTAAATGCTGTCAGGGATAACCCATGTTTCTTAGCTCGCTTGTTTAAACTCTATTAGCTGACCTCAAAAGCTCAGAGAACCGTTTAAACATGAATGAAAGTAATGTATGTTGTTGCACTTCCCTTTCAGTTAGGGGACCAAAAGTATATAATGTGACATCACATTTATGTTTACGACATAAGTATACAGCTACACAACGCCACTGCAAATGGTGATGTCTACCGCCACGACTAATCTTCACAGTTCGTGAAATGTCCCTTTGACCTTCTCTTATCTTGGGACTGATAAATCGGGTGGAGGTGAAGCATGTTAACCAGTATGATTTCGAATGTAGCAGTAACCGCAACGCACCTGCGTTCAATGCGTCGATTCCATAAATCCATCCATCCGTTTTCCAAACAGCTTATCCTTCCGAGCCATTTGTGTAACTTTATGTTTCGAGCAGTATAATGTTAATATTGGCCGTGAGTGTGTTTTCAGGCTTATGCAAAACAAAATTGTTACTTTTTCCTCTACACTGGATAACGAAAATAAAGAACAATCGTACAGCGATATGTGGCAATGGGACTATTTTTAAACGTTTATGTGAGTGTGTGCATTTTTTTATTTATATTTTAGCAGGCTCATTCTGCTTCTTTGAGAATTTAGAAATCAAAACCTTTGAGCAAGCTTCATGGAATGTGCAGTGAATGACGATCCAAGTTAGGCAGATGCTATTTGACCGTGACCGGTGACTCTTCTGCTAGCGTTATTTTACCGTGAACGTCTGTGATTAGTCCATTCCCGGACACGTCATGTACTGGGCGTGGTTCCTGTCTCGCTTCACGCTCTTCCGTGTCTGTTCACTAACTTTTCATTTTGTTTTGCCACCGAAAATATGCTGTTTTCTGGATTTCTTTTCATTTCATTCTTTTTAGCATTAATCAGGATTCCTGGTATCCGTAAAAATTCTTAATGCATTGTTAATCTAAAAAACAATTCCTAATTGGCATTGAAATGTCTTAAATCAATCTTTGAAAAGCCTTAAAATGTTTACACATGATAAGTACGGTTCTATTATTGTAAATAGTCTCAAATAAAATAAAAAATTCACATTCTGGAGGGGGGGGGGGAAAGTACCAAATGACTCATGGGGACATTACACAATCACGATAGTGGAACCAACAAATCAGTAATGTACTTTTTACCTGGCACGCTTAAAAGCAGAATGCAGATGCATGTCATTTATGGACTGGAGCAACTTTGGACAACATGGGACATTGGGAAGTTGGTCTTAAATTTTATTTCATGTGGAATTAAAAAGTAATTAATTTAACTTTCCTTAAGATGTAGGAACCCTGTTAACATTCAATTGCAATTCCTTGATTTTAGTGAGGTTAGTATACAATCATAAGCACAAATGCAATTGTACAGTATAAAGACTCTAAATATGGAATAATCACTGAAGCCTATCATATTGTATTATGAATGCATAGAGCCAGTACTTTGTTTTTTTTAACCCAAACAATTCTTGAATAATCAGAATAAACAGCCAATAAGCATTTTCTAAGTAAATGTGGTTTGTCTCCCCAGCCCATAAAAGTAAAAAAAAAAAAAAAAAAAAAAAAATAGAATAGTTATGAATCAGTGGGTGCCGAACCGCAAGTATGCGGTTTCCACTGTATACATGAATGCATGAGGCAATGAAACCAAAATATGACAAGTACAGATTCATTAAACTGATTTATATGTATTGTTGGTATTTACAGGTTGGACACGAGCCACTCCCTCCTACCCTCGGCAGAAACTTATTTGGCAGACAGGTCTACCAGTTGCCTGGACTGTTTGCTTATGGTAAGTTTCACTCTAAAAAGCTTGCTTACGTACACAAACAAAGATTCAAATCAGGCTGGATGATATGACATAAAATTCATATTATGGTGTACCCTTCACACTCATCAAATATACCTGTATTGTGATATGAAGTGTAAAAATTATAATGGAAGTATTTCTGAATGGGTTATATAATAATTTAGCAAAGGTAAATTGATTAAAAAAAGATTATGTGCAGATCTCAAAACTCTAAATTAGAAGCACGTTATTGTTAAGATTAACATAATTATCTTTGATAATATTCTAACTATTTAATATATACTAGCATCCTTGTGGCCTTATTAGCTCCTCTTCGCTGATGTGTGTGGAAACTGCATGTGGCTGTAGATGTTACCTTACCGTTATTTTAGTTTTAGACACTTACAAAATGACCAATAATTTTCTATTCATGGTTTGCGAGCCTCAACTGTGACGCGCGTGGTTACAGCCACAATTCTGTCAAGTGTATTTTTTTATTGTACACCCTAAGAAGTGTTTTCAGAATCAGAGTTAGGTTTTATTGCCATGTAAGTGAATACATTTTACTATACTATGAATTTGTCTCGGTGACTGGTGCAAACATGAGACATAAACAAGTAGCATTAAAATGACATAACATAAACATTTAAGAAAATTATAAAGTAATATATTAATATAAAATGAAACATAAAATAAATAAATAAATATTTCTAAGTTAAGTACCAGTAATACTGTGCACTGACAATTAATGTTTATGTAGCTAATGTAGATGGGAGGAGAACAGTGAAAATAGTCAGTATGTATATCATACCAGGAGCATGGTACAGTACTAAAGTAACAGTTGGATGAAAAGTGACAGTGCAGCAGGGTGATTAAATTGCATTTAACAGTCCAACAGCAGAGGGGGTAAAAGCTGTTCTTGTGGCATTCTGGTCCAAGTGGACCGGAGTCTTCTGCCTGTGAGGGGAGTGGTTCAAAGAATCCATGTCCAGGGTGAGCAGGGTCAGCTGTGATTGCGACATTTCACGTCATTCCTAGACCGCTTAGCGCAGGGATAGGCAACTGATGAATGTAGCCCACGCCCACACTTGGAGTAGCCCTTAATTGATTTTTGAAAACAAAAATGTTTATTATCGCTGTACAGCCTTAAGTTTTAATAACAGTGTTCACCATTAGGTGACAGGACAGCAGTCACAGCACTACTATTAAGTTAAGAAAAAGGTGCCTTTCCAGTCAATGGTGAGCAGATTACAGTAACTGGATCATATTTACAGGGTCTCTCCGAGAGAAATTTCTAAGCCTGGTTGTCAGGGACGGTCCATAAAAAATTCTCGTCAGCCGGAGATGGGGAGCGTGGACGCCAAATATATATATATATTTTTAAATCTGATTTATCAATTAATTAAAAAAAGAATAGCCAGATTAATCAATTATTAAATTTAGTGAGCGGTTCTGTGTAAGTGAAAAATGTGCAACTAATACAAGTGGTCGGAAGCTGTATCAACTGATCTCACTCATGGACGATCAGTATCGGCAGCATAAAACCCTGATCGGAACAGTCCTAGTTTGGACAAGTCAGGAGGTGAGATAGTGAGTGTATCGATAGAAGGGTGATGAGGATGGAGCTGCCGGGAAAGAGATTGAGAGGAAGATCTAAGAGCAGGTTGATGGGTGTCATGTGGAGGAAAGACATGAGGGCAGCTGGTGTTAGAGAAGAGGATGCAGAAGATGGACTTCTATGGAAAAAAAAATTGAATAACGGAAGATGACGATTTGGATGAGGTGGAAAAGCAGTCTATAGCGTGTAGTATTTGTGCATGATCAATATGGTGGCCTTGCCCACGGTTATCTTAGCCTTTTTTCATGAAGCAGGCTTGCACCTTTTCCGTATTTTGGTCCACAAGTGTTTGTTTCACATTTACTTCCAACCCTCCAGGCCTGATCCAAGTCCATTTTACTGCCACAATGCATTACTATTATATATGATGTGGTTGTTTTTTTTTTAATTATAAATACACATGATTAAAAAATGTTATGCTTTATCATTTATTGACGTACCGTTTTCAACCTTGCCTTCAATATATTTTTATTGTGTTAACTTAATGTTACAGCAAAACACATCATCAAGATTGATGGAAAAGCAGGTCTCTTCAAAGGGCTTGGTCCAAGGCTTTGTGCGGGCACCATCGGCACTGTTGTGCATAGTAAAATTGTGCAGGTATGCTTGATTGTGACTGATAAGAATGTAATCACACCAAAAGAATGTTGTTCAGATAATAGTACGCGCCCCAACCAACCACAACGTAATGCTTAATATAATGAGAAGCATACTTTATATTTACAATCCATGACTGGCTTATTGCTTAATAGTATGGAAAAACTTCCATAAGTATTTCCCCTGTAATTGGGCTCATCTGGGAAACTAATTATTTGTTATCCAACCTGTCTGAGATGCATATCTGTGATCTCAATAGAAAGGAGAAACAACATGAAACAAAGTGTTCTTGTTAAAGGCACCATGTGATATAACTCTTGTATTGGATATAATTTTGTTGGGGCTGGTCGGACTGTCTTGTGATGTAAGAGTCAAATTTGGATGTTTCAGGATTTTTTGGACTGTCTTGTGATGTAAGAGAGTCAAATTTGGATGTTTCAGGATTTAAAAAAAACATTCCTATGAAAATTGGGTCAAATACTTTTTCATTAATATTTACCGTTATATTTTATTTTCTCTTTTGCTACAGAAATGTCATGAACAAGGGACTCTTGAGGTAAGAATTCATCATACCAATTTTTTAACAACTTCTGCCTAGGGCTGTATTAATTGCATTGGAAATATAATTGTGATTTGATAAAACGCAGTTTGCTCATCACAAAGGTAGCAATTTGACTGGTCATTGAGCGGAGTGGAGGGAAGGGTTCAGAGCAGGCAACCAAGGCAAAACTGTAATTAAAGCCTGCTGCGCAAGATGCACATAATTTTGCCACGACCACCTCACACACACACACACACGCACACAATTCTGCATTTCTCTCAGCGATTTTGCCCTTCCTCACACGTGCGCACTCCAACCGCAAATGGCTGGCGTTGACATTAATGATGGCCCTGGCCCACCACATGACTAGTTCTCATGAGGGCCAAATTATGTCAAGGTTGCTAATTCGCAGGCCAAATTGTTTGGAGTTTGTTTTTTCTTTCTGGAGCCGCACAAGTTTTATGTGCACAGACAGCATTTCTACAAATACAATGACATTTATTTCAATATGAGTCAAGTGAGACCGTGTTAAAATGTATGTGCCAAATAATACTGGATTGTAAATAACAGATGTTTGGTCTTCTTGTAGCAAATTATATAATTTGTTTCGTATACGGTGTTTTAAAACTATTCTAATTATTATTTTGTTTTTTATTGGTGTATGACATTTTAGCAGTGTTGAACTTGAAGTATTTTTCTTGTCTCATTTTCTTAATTTACTTAAATTTTTATTCACTTGCCTGTATATACTCACCTGGGCCTGTATTCTGTTGTCACAATTGAACACTGTCCATGGCGTGTATTGGAGAGTGTAGTGTGTCTGTCCTGATTTATTTTATTTTATTTTATTTTTAGATTCTGGGAGGCCAGCGGAAGGCTGTCGAGGGCTCCTTACAACATGTTGTTAATGAGGTACAACACATTAGTTGCAAGAATGACTATACTATTTTTCATGTACATTAAACAGTTGATGATGAACGACATCCTGCGATTGCAATTTGTTGTTCATGGACCGAGGAAGAGAGTGCACACGGTGACCGGCAATTACACAAAGGGCGCGTGAGGCATAAATTGTGTTTGGTGGGGGGGTGGAGGTTAAGAAAAGGCCTATATAAAGCAGGGAAAACCTGCTGTATCTAAATATCTAGGGATGTGGGTACCTTGGTACTTGATGTGATTGGGCTGCCTTTGTGATCGGGGACGCCTAACGAACACGTCACGCTACAGGATTGGCTGGAAATTATCGACGTTGACGTCAAACATTGGAAAGAAAATATTAAAGATGTAATTTAAATAACAAAATGTACAGACTGAAATTGTAAAAACATAAATAAACCTAAGAATATAAAAGCAGGATAAATTGAATAAATAATAAAATAGATTGAATAAATGATAAATACACAAATTGCCTGAGACGTGACAAATATTGTCAGTTTAGATTGCTAATGCGTTCCTATTATCATTAAGATTATTTTTGTGATGTACTGTATTGTAATTTGTGAATCTGCTAAAAAAAGAAACTAAACCAAAGTGAACACGTCTGAATCGTGAATTTCGTGCTGCTGTACTGACGTCATCGGCAAGCTCGACGGCGCTTCAATCATTTTTTTTGCTTCTTAAATCTTAAAGTATCCTACTTTTATATTCTTAGGTTTATTTACATTTTGACAATTTTTAATTGACGTCTAAGCTCTTGAAGCAGATAGAAACATAATTCCAAAAACATTTCAGAGCTTACACCTGTGGCGTTCACACAAAGCAAATTTTATTATTATAAACCTTCAATATATATATTTTTTAAATCAACAAACAAATGTAGCATCTGCAGGTATATAACAACAAATATATTTACCTTCAACACTGGAGCGCAGCTCCTCCGTGAGTCATCACCTTATCGTGGTGGAGGGGTTTGCGTGTCCCAATGAACCTGGGAGCTATGTTGTCCGGGGCTTCATGCCCCTGGTAGGGCCACCCATGGCAAACAGGTCCTAGGTGAGGGACCAGACAAAGCATGGCTCGAAGGACCCCAATGATGAATACAAACTTTGGATTTTCGTTTCCCTTGCCCGGACGCGGGTCACCGGGGCCCCCCTCTGGAGCTAGGCCTGGAGGTGGGGCTCGAAGACGAGCGTCTGGTGGCCGGGCCTACACCCATGGGGCCCGGCCGGGCACAGCCCGAAAAGGCAACGTGGGTACCCCCTCCCATGGGCTCACCACCGGTGGAAGGGGCCAAAGGGGTCGGGTGCGCAGTGAGCTGGGTGGCAGCCAAAGGCGGGGGCCTTGGCGGTCCGACCCTCGGCTACTGAAGCTAGTTCTGGGGACATGGAATGTCACCTCTCTGACAGGGAAGGAGCCCGAGCTGATGTGCGAGGCTGAGAAGTTCCGACTAGATATAGTCGGACTCACCTCCACACACGGCTTGGGTTCTGGTACCAATCCTCTCGAGAGGGGCTGGACCCTCTTCCACTCTGGAGTTGCCCACGGTGAGAGGCGCAGAGCAGGTGTGGGCATAGTCATTGCACCCCGGCTGGGCGCCTGTGCGTTGGGGTTTACCCCGGTGAACGAGAGGGTAGCCTCCCTCCGCCTACGGGTGGGGGGACGGGTCCTGACTGTTGTTTGTGCTTATGCACCGAACAACAGCTCAGAGTACCCACCCTTTCTGGAGTCCTTGGAGGGTGTGCTGGAGAGCGCTCCCCCCGGGGACTCCCTCGTTCTGCTGGGGGACTTCAACGCTCACGTGGGTAATGACAGTGAGACCTGGAGGGGCGTGATTGGGAGGAACGGCCCCCCCGATCGAAACCAGAGCGGTGTTTTGTTGTTGGACTTCTGTGCTCGTCACGGACTGACCATAACGAACACCATGTTCAAGCACAAGGGTGTCCACATGTGCACTTGGCACCAGGACACCCTAGGCCGCAGTTCGATGATCGACTTTGTAGTCGTGTCATCGGATTTGCGGCCGTATGTGTTGGACACTCGGGTTAAGAGAGGGGCGGAGCTGTCAACTGATCACCACCTGGTGGTGTGTTGGCTCCGATGGCGGGGTAAGATGCTGGTCCGACCAGGCAGGCCCAAACGGATTGTGAGGGTCTGCTGGGAACGTCTGGCAGAATCCCCTGTCAGAAAGAGTTTCAACGCCCACCTCCGGCAGAGCTTCTCCGTTGTCCCGGGGGAGGCGGGGGACGTTGAGTCCGAATGGACCATGTTCCGTGCTTCCATTGTTGAAGCGGCCGATCGGAGCTGTGGCCGTAAGGTGGTTGGTGCCTGTCGGGGCGGCAATCCTCGAACCCGCTGGTGGACACCAGCGGTAAGGGATGCCGTCAAGCTGAAGAAGGAGTCCTATTGGGCCTTTTTGGCCTGTGGGACTCCGGAGGCTGCTGACAGGTACCGGCTGGCCAAGCGGAATGCGGCTTCGGTGGTCGCTGAGGCAAAAACTCGGACATGGGAGGAGTTCGGTGAGGCCATGGAGAACGACTTCCGGACGGCTTCGAGGAAATTCTGGTCCACCATCCGGCGTCTCAGGAGGGGAAAGCAGTGCGCCATTAACACTGTGTATAGTGGAGATGGGGTGCTGTTGACCTCGACTTGGGACGTCGTGAATCGGTGGGGAGAATACTTCGAAGACCTCCTCAATTCCACCAACACGCCTTCCTTTGAGGAAGCAGGGTCTGGGGACTCTGAGGTGGGCCCCCCTATCTCTGGGGTCGAAGTCACTGAAGTGGTTGGAAAGCTTCTCGGTGGCAGGGCCTCGGGGGTGGATGAGGTTCGCCCGGAGTTCCTAAAGGCTCTGGATGTGGTGGGGCTGTCGTGGTTGACACGTCTCTACAACATCGCGTGGACATCAGGGACAGTGCCTCTGGATTGGCAGACCGGGGTGGTGGTTCCTCTTTTTAAGAAGGGGGACCGGAGGGTGTGTTCCAACTTTAGAGGGATCACACTCCTCAGCCTCCCAGGTAAGGTCTATTCGGGGGTGCTGCAGAGGAGGATCCGTCGGGAAGTTGAATCTCGGATTCAGGAGGAGCAGTGTGGTTTTCGTCCCGGCCGTGGAACAGTGGACCAGCTCTACACCCTCAGCAGGATCCTTGAGGGTGCGTGGGAGTTCGCCCAACCAGTCCACATGTGTTTTGTGGACTTGGAGAAGGCGTTTGACCGTGTCCCTCGGGGAGTCCTGTGGGGGGTGCTTCGGGAGTATGGGGTACCGGGCCCCCTGATACGGGCTATTCGGTCCCTGTACGACCGATGTCAGAGTTTGGTCCGCATTGCCGGCAGTAAGTCGAATTCGTTTCCTGTGAGGGTCGGACTCCGTCAAGGTTGCCCTTTGTCACCGATTCTGTTCGTAATTTTTATGGACAGAATTTCTAGGCGCAGCCGGAGTGTCGAGGGGGTCCGGTTTGGTGGCCTCAACATTGCATCTCTGCTTTTTGCAGATGATGTGGTGCTGCTGGCTTCTTCAAGCCGTGATCTCCAGCTCTCACTGGAGCGGTTTGCAGCCGAGTGTGAAGCGGTTGGGGTGAGGATCAGCACCTCCAAATCCGAGACTATGGTCCTCAGTCGGAAAAGGGTGGAGTGCTCTCTGCGGGTCGGGGATGAGGTCCTGCCCCAAGTGGAGGAGTTCAAGTATCTTGGGGTCTTGTTCACGAGTGAGGGTAGGTTAGAGCGGGAGATCGACAGACGGATCGGTGCAGCGTCTGCAGTGATGCGGACGCTGTATCGGTCCGTTGTGGTGAAGAAGGAGCTGAGCCGAAAGGCAAAGCTCTCGATTTACCGGTCGATCTACGTTCCTGTCCTCACCTATGGTCACGAGCTGTGGGTCGTGACCGAAAGAACAAGATCCCGGATACAAGCGGCCGAAATGAGTTTCCTCCGCAGGGTAGCCGGGCTCTCCCTTAGAGATAGGGTGAGAAGCTCGGTCATTCGGGAGGGACTCAGCGTCGAGCCGCTACTCCTCCACGTTGAGAGGAACCAGTTGAGGTGGCTGGGGCATCTGGTTCGGATGCCTCCTGGGCGCCTCCCTGGGGAGGTGTTCCGGGCATGTCCTACCGGCAGGAGGCCCCGGGGACGACCCAGGACACGCTGGAGAGACTACGTCTCACGGCTGGCCTGGGAACGCCTTGGGATCCCATCGGAGGAGCTGGCTGAAGTGGCTAGGGAGAGGGAAGTCTGGGCTTCCCTGCTAAAGCTGCTGCCCCCGCGACCCGACCCCGGATAAGCGGAATTGAAGACGGAACGGAACGGAACTGGAGCGCAGTTATAATAACCTCGGGGGATCGAATGGTATTTATTCGTCGTCCATTCCGTTACAAATCCGTCAAAATTTTCAGCATCCTCATTGTCTACAAACATATTTCTTAACACTATGTCACTATCGACTCGTTACACTGATTCGAATTCCTCCCGCACCGTCGTCAATTGCTTCATTTATTTCATAACTCCCGTGAATCTGCGTCAACCATAAACGCTCAAATAAAATTCTACGAGACCCACGTCACCTCTCTCTCGTTTATATTCAGATTCATTTAATCGGCTAAGAGACCAAGAATTGGTAAAAAAAAAAGAAGAAGAAGACATATCTGCTCTCCTGGGATAAAAGGGAGAAGCGGCTTTAACGTTAGAAGCGCAGTCGCGCGCTCCTGGCCTTAATGGGATAAATGACATCTTTAATATTTTCTTTCCAATGTTTTGACATCAACCGGATTTTTTTTTTCCCAAATAACTTTATTGAACAATTGTTAACGGATCATCTCCAGCCAATGCTGTAGCATGGCGTCATTGGTAGGCGACTCCGATACAATCTTGCAGCCCAATCACATCTGGTACCGTCACCGGTTCTGTTCCAATATTCGGTACCCAGGAATCGATACCGTGACTCAACTGTACCAATTTTCGGTACTTTTGTTCTCTCTCTCTCTCTCTCTCTCTTTCTCTCTTTCTTTCTTTTTTTCTTTCTTTCTTTCTTTCTTTCTTTCTTTTTCTTTCTTTCTTTCTTTCTTTTTTTTTTTTCTTTTTTTCCCTCTTCAAATTGTATTTATTTATTTGGATGGTATTGTTTATTTAACAGTACATTTTTTAAAATCAATTTAACAATTACTTTTCAATATATAAAACTTGACAAATAAACATTTACATTTTAAAACAATTGAGGAAAGGCAAAAATAAAGCATTTTACAGTTACTGAAGTATGATTATTACACCTAAATTAATATTGCAAAAAAAGTGTGAAGCAAAGTGCTGTGCAGTGAACAACACAAGGTACAAAGTTTAAAACAGTAAATGACCGGCGTAATCTAGGGGTTATACCAAACCGTTTGGTCCGCCATGCTCAAGACAATATGCCCTTCCTTATGGACCACGGGTTTTTGGTTCTGCAACAATTTTTGTATTGACGCTTTACAGGCTACTGTGTGTGTGCGTGCCTGTCCACAAGCGGAGGCAGCCTGCTGCAGAAAAGCCCTCCCCCCGCGAGCTAATGTCCAATCACTGTTGTGGTTTCGCCCACTCACCCCATCACACAGAAGCGGAAAAACAAAATGGCAAGTGCGAGCGGCGGAGTTGACAGACCAAAGTTTGAAGAAGCGGTGTGGAATAATTTCGGCTTCGTTATCGAATATGACGACGAGGGAGTGAAAACGGTCTGTAAATGTTGCTTTAAACTCGGGATGCTCCGATCCGATACGTGGATCAGGTATCGGCCCAGATATTGGGTAAAAAAATATTTCTGTTATCTGTTAAACTTAAAATGGTTCCGATCCACACCCTGATCCACAGAGGTTTATCTCCAGAGCGCGCGCAAGTTCACGTCTACAATGACGAGGTGAAATGGGGAATGGTGATGTAAATAATGTTTACCCTTTGCTACGTTATATATATTTTTTGGATTCTGTGTATAGTACGGTGGGACGATTTTGGACCATTTTCTTTTGGGATTTTTTTTTTTTTATTCACGGGATTTTTTGGCATTTTGATCAAACATATTCAATGTACTGTATTTAGAAACAAATCATTGCAATCACTTTACAGGGTCTTAAAAAATATATGGCTTTCAGATGATTTGGTTCCCAAAAGCATACTGGTGGAAGGATGCAAGTGTATAAGGTCCCCTTCGCAACCTGTAGCCACTGGATTGCCACTGATCAGAAATGGTGGATTAAGTTAGGCAATGACAGCTGCACATCAGATATTTACAATAAATATATTGTTCGTTGGTGGTGCTGTCTTATGGTCTCAAATGTGTATTTTGTGAACTTCTTCCTCCACAGACAAACAAAGAGATGATAGCTCGTTCCTTTGCCACCATAGTCACGCATCCCTTTCATGGTATGGAAATATTGCCGTCAGTTTTTAGCTTTATTAATGTTAAAGGGGAACTTGAGGCAAAAAAATTATTTGCAAAATTATATTCTGTGCCCCCACTAACCTGAAAACATTCTGATTAATTTTATGTATTTTGGAATAAGAATTAAGCAGATTAATCCATCCATTTGAAGGAAATTGCAATTTTATTCTATCACACTTTCTGCTTTCTACTGAAATTGATCTCAAAATGCCCTTAAGCTCACATGGCGAACAGCGCAGCTCACCTGTTTTCTGGGTTTGCACACAAGACGTTGGCAATGCAAACCTAAGATTACTTTGATGTCAATTTCTGTTGACGAAAGAGGGTGGTACTGTACAAAATGACAGTACCCTGATATTGATGGAAATAGATGGCTACATTTGCAATAAGTGCAAACAAATTTTTTTTGCCTTGAAATCACTTTCAACTACAATGTGTGGCATTCATCTAGATGTCATTTGTTTGAAGATGTTTGGAGATTCAAGAAAGTTGAGTCTATTCTGTTTGTCAGATTCATTTTCTCTGTCTTTTCTTTCAGTGATTACATTACGATGTATGGTGCAGTTCATTGGAAGGGAAGCAAAATACAGGTACGATTTGTTTGATTGCCAAACTTTTTGGAGAAACTATAGTGGCTTGATTGTTTTCTAAATAATATTCATCTGTTTTTAGCGGCATCTTTGATTCCATCATCACCATCTACAGAGAAGAGGGCATGCTGGGCTTCTTTGCGTACGTTTATCCTTACATTCATTCAAGTAGAGGCACATAAACCTGTCAGCTTTCATGATGAGAACGGCATTTTAGATTAAGATCTTCATAAATCACTTGTGTATACTGAGGCGCATACTATTGCAGAGCCAAAATACCAAATAAAGTCAATGCATTCAGAAAGTATTCACTGCACTTGACAATTTCCACGCTATCTTTAACCCCGTAAAACACTTTCGCTATAAAAAGTAACACCATCAATTTTGCCGGGTAATTTTTACCTGATATTATATACCCCACAAAAAGTACTTATCATAAAAAATAGATCAAAATATGACACTACATGATAAATTAGAGTGGTTTTCTTTTATTTGCAACTGTAGTATGTGTTACAAAATTGAAAAAGGAAACAAAGGAAGACCCTAAAAACATGCTCCAAAATTACTGAAAAATTTGACATTTGAGAACAAAAATTTCCTTTAAAAAAACACAATTATACTAGAAACTTGGTTTTTGCTCCAGCCAGACCTCCCTGATGAAGGCACAGACTCCTTGACACGCAAACAGCTGTAGGAGAGAGGAACAAAAAATATTTACCAAGTAAAAATGACCAATTGACAAAAATATTGTTTTCCCCATAAAAAGTTCCATTGAAATTACTCCTTATAAATTAAGTATAACTAAAACGGAATAGCATACACATTCAATGACCACTCTTGCTTACCAATTCCTTAAATGCAGTCAGTACAAGCAGGGTAATGGCGTTGACACACAGGTTGACGGCAACTGTGTTGTGTCTTCCTGTCCGAGCCTGTGGGCACTGGGCAAGGGACTATTGCTTTCTGCTGCCACTGGTCCTGCCTCATTTGGAAGCGTGCCAGAGGTAGGGATGTCAAGCACGTGACAGATTTGAAGAGGAATGTCTCTGTTCTGCCCATGGTTTGATGAGTGATAGGGCCAAAGCATTTGGTTGTCTCAGCTTTTCATCGCATGATCCGGGAGTTAATCACACCAGCATTGATCATACCATAGAACATGCAAAGTAGCTCTCTCTTAGTTTTCCTTCCATAGCCATAGTGAGCACACATCTGGTCAAACGTATTGCCACCCCTCTTTGGTTGTAAAATTCAAGTGCTTCAGGCTTGTCAGTGGCTCCTATTGTTGGTTGACATGGGGCAAGATTGCCTGATTTTATACACTAACACTATCACCGGATGACATCCACCCCATACGTACTTTACCCTATTTTACTATCACCCGAAAGTATGCCTTTAGGAAAAAGTGGGCTTTGGGGTAGGGAAACACCCACACCTTCAAAGATGTCAAAAAGAATGGTGAAGCTACCCAGGGACCCATGACACTCAGAAAAATGCAATATATTGAAAATCATGTTTGCTGGGTGAAAATCACCAGGCAATAGTGCTCTAGGGTTAAAGCCGTATTCCAAAATTGATTAAAAAAAAATCTAGATGACATTAAAAAAGTATAGAAAAGATTTTTTTTTTACTTTGCTTTCAAATGATTTTTAAATATCTCTTTTTGTAAATGATTTTGAATGTACTGTACTTATGTGAAGCACATTGAGTTACCTTGTATGTGTGTGTGAATGAATTAAGCAATATAAATGAAGCTGTCTTGCCTTCATGAGGGTCTTTTTTTTCTTTCTTTTTCTTTTTTTAAATGAAATTGCATATGAAACCGTGGATCAGAAATCGAGATACGAATGGGATCCTTGCTCTGATACATCGTTAAAGCCCTAATTTCAACTGCAAAAGCTGATTTGTGATATGAGTGATTTGAGTGTGGTGAATTGGAATGAATTAATCTGGTTATATCAAAGAATATTTGATATACGCTTGTATTGAGTTACATATTAACACAAAATAGAATAGAATTAGATTGACTATATTTTACAATGTAGGTACAGAATCACGACCAAATGCTCCCACAGACATGGGCCATAAATATTGTTAATACAAGGGTTAACAATGACCGCCATCGGTGCTGTTGACGTACAGGGTGCCGGTGGAAACTGGACTACTGTTGGGCGAAGAAGAAGAACTTTGAATGTTGGAACTATGACAGGAAAAGGTAGAGAGCTGGTTGACATGATGCAGAGGAGGAAGGTGGACATATTGTGTGTTCAGGAGATCAGGTGGAAAGGGAGCAAAGCTAGAAGTTTAGGAGCAGCGTTCAAGTTGTTCTATCATGGTGTAGATAGGAAGAGAAATGGAGTAGGAGTTATCGTGGAAGAGTTTAAAAACGTCTTTAAGGTAAAAAGAGTGTCAGAGCCTGAAGCTAGGAATCGAAGGTCTGATGGTCAATGTTAGTGGGTATGGGCCACCGGTAGGATGTGAGCTGGAGGAGAAGGAGAACTTTTGGTTGGACCTTGATGAAATGATGCACAGCATCCCTAGAAGTGAGAGAATTGTCATTGGTGCAGACTTAAATGGACATGTTGGTGCAGGAAAAAGAGGTCATGAGGAGGTGATGGGCAGGTTTGGTATCCAGGAGAGGAACACAGAAGGACAGATGGTGGTTGACTTTGCAAAAAGAATGGAAATGGCTGTTGTGAATACTTTCTTCCAGGAGAGGCAGGAACATAGGGTGACCTACAAGAGTGGAGGTAGGAGTACACCGGTAGACTACATCTTGTGTAGATTTTGTCATCTGAAGGAGATCAGCGGATTGCAAAGTAGTGGTAGGTGAGAGCATAGGATGGTAGTGTGTAGAATGACTGGTGGTGAGCAAACAAAGACTGCAAAGGCCGAGAAGAAGACAAAATGGTGGAAGCTGAAAAGGAAAGAGTGTTGTATGACTTTCAGGAAGGGGTTGAGATGAGCTCTGGATCGTCAGGAGGTACTTCCAGATGACTGGACAACTACAGCAAATGTGATGAGGGAGACAGGTAGGATAGTCCTTGGTGTGTCATCTGGAAGGAAAGGAGATAAGGGAACTTGGTGGTGGAATGAGGAGGTACAGAAGTGGATCCAGAGAAAGAGGTTAGCTAAGAAGAAGTGGGACACAGGTGACTGAAGAAAGTAGACAGGAGTACAGGGAAATCAAGCGCAAGATGAAAGTAGAAGTGGCAAAGACCAAACAAGGGGCTTACGATGACTTGTATGCTATGTTGGACAGTAAGGAGGAAGAGACTGATCTATACAGGTTGGCAAGGCAAAAAGACAGATAGGAAGGATGTGCAACAGGTTAGGGTAATAAAGGATAGGGATGGAAGTGTGTTGACAGATGCCAGTAGTATGATGGGAAGATGGAAAGAGTACTTTGAAGAGTTGACAAATGAGGAAAATGAGAGAGGACAAAGAGTAGAAGAGGTGACTGTTGTCGACCAGGAAGTAGCAAAGATTAGTAAGGATGAAGTGATTGCATTGAAGAGGATGAAGAGTGGAAAGGCACTTGGTCTTGATGATCTACATGTGGAGGTATGGAAGTGTCTAGTAGAGGTAGCAGTAGAATTTCTGACTGGGTTGTTCAACATGATCTTAAGACAGTGAGAAGATGCCCGGGGAATGGAGGAGAAGTGTGCTGGAGCACATTTTTAAGAACAAGGAAGACGTGCAGAGTTGTGGCAACTACAGAGGAATAAAGCTGATGAGCCACACAATGAAGCTATGGGAAAGAGTAGATGAAGCTTGACTGAGGGCAGAGGTGAACATTTGTGAGCAGCAGTATAGTTTCATGCCAAAAATAGAGTACCACAGATGCAGTATTTGCTTTGAGGATGTTGATAGAGAAGTACAGAGAAGGTCAGAAGGAGCTGCATTGTGTCTTTGTAGATCTGGAGAAAGCTTACGACAGGGTGCCCAGAGAGGAACTGTGGTTTTGTTTGAGGAAGTCTGGAGTGGCAGGACATGTATGAGGACTGTAAGACAGTGGTGAGGTGTGCTGTAGGTGTGACGGAGGAGTTCAAAGTGGAGGTGGGACTACATCAGGGATCAGTTCTGAGCCCCTTCTTGTTCGCTATGGTAATTGACAGGATGACAGATGAGGTTAGACAGGAATCTCCATGGACTATGATGTTTGCAGATTGTGATCTGTAGTGAGAGCAGGGAACAGGTGGAGGAGAAGCTAGAGGCGTGGAGGTTTGCTCTGGAAAGGAGGGGAATGAAGGTTAGCCATAGCAAGACGGAGTATCTGTGTGTGAATGGCAGGGACCCAAGTGGAAGAGTGAGGTTACAGGGAGAAGAAACAAGGATGGTGGAGGAGTTTAAGTATTTAGGGTCAACAGTCCAGAGCAATGGAGAGTGTGGAAAATAAGTGATGAAGCGTGTGCAGGCAGGCTGGAACGGGTGGAGAAAAGTGTCAGGTGTGATAGAAGAGTTTCAACTAAAATGAAAGGAAAGGTTTATAAAACTGTGGTGAGACCAGCGATGTTGTTTGGTCTTGAGACAGTGCCACTGAGGAAAAGACAGGAGGCAGAGCTGGAGGTGACAGAGATTAAGTGACCAGGGTAGATAGAATCAGGAATAAGTACATCAGAGAGACAGCACATGTTTGAGGCTTTGGAGATAAAATCAGAGAGGCCAGACTGGGATGGTTTGGACATGTCCAAAGGAGAGATAGTGAGTATATTGGCAGAAGGATGCAGCGTTTCCAAATGCCAGGCAGAAGGTCTAGAGGAAGACCAAAGAGGAGGTTTATGGATGTACTTAAAGAGGACATGAAGGTAGTTTGTGTGATAGCAGAGGATGCAGAGGACAGGGTTAGATGGAGGCAACTGATTCGCTGTGGCGACCCCTGATGGGAAAAGCCGAAAGGAAAAGAAGAATGTTGCAAAACTGAGTACATGCCCATGAAAATGTAGCAATGATTTCTAAATTATTAATTGAACCACAGATTAATCTAACTGAAAGTTTCTTATCACTTCGAAATAGACAAATTTTTCAAAGGAAGTTCACTCATTTATGTTGAGCACTTTTTTTGTGTTTAATACAACCTTAAATACTTTCTTTTTCTCATAGTGGATTGATCCCTCGTCTCCTTGGAGATGTCTTCGCTCTGTGGATTTGTAACCTGCTGGCTCACTTCATTAACACATATGCGATTGATGATTCGGTATATATTAGCTCTTCTTGTTGTTGTTGTTTGTTTGTTTTTACACCTGTCTTGTGTATCAAGTTTTTTGGGTTGTGTTTAGGATTTTAAGTGTATTTTTCTCTCTTCAGATGAGCCATACAGGAGAAATTAAAAACTGCTCTCAGGCTGTGACTGGGGTAAGCCCTCTCTGTATGCCTAGAAGTTATATATTCATAGTACCAGCTGTCTTGACATTGACATAATGCTTTTTTATTTGTCTCTCTTAATTCAGTTCTTTGCCAGCATGCTCACATACCCTTTTGTTTTGGTGTCAAACCTGATGGCTATTAATAACTGCGGGTGAGTCAGCAGGAAGTATTTAGTTGTTCAGTCTTTTCAAAGTTTGTCCCTCACTCCCACTAATTTCCTCATCCTCTCAGGCTGACTGGAGGGCTTCCTCCCTATGCATCAGTATATCCGACCTGGGTGCACTGCTGGCAACATCTAAGCAGAGAGGTCAGCTTTTCTTGTCTCGAAACCTCATGTCATTGTTGAGCTCCTAAGTTGTACATCGTATCTCCTCATTTTGACAAAATATGCTCAGAGCGCACACTATTACACTCGGATAGTTCAAAGTCCCAGTGACCACTGACCAGTGTGTCAGACAGTACAATGAAAGGAAACAGTTCAAGCATACGCTGCTGATTGCTTTATAACATAGGCTGTGTTCGGAAATTTATGGAAGGGGAGCAAGCTCTGCCTTTCCAAGCACACACACTTAGTGGTTTTAGGACAGTGTAGAGCTGTCAAAATGTATTGATTAATCGACAAGTAATCGATTGACAACTTTTTTTAATTAGGGATGTTCGTCGATATCACTGTTTTTTAGACTGATACCGATTCCCAAACTTCAGTACTCACCAATACCAAGTGCCGATACCATTAGTACTTACGATACATAAACTTTCTACCAAAAAAAAAAAACATATCCCTACAGCTAATTTTCTTAAAAATGAATGAAATGAACGGCAATTATATTTTTCCAATTTGCTCATAAGTCATTTTGCATAGAGCACACAATACAATTAATTTAAAAAAAATCCATACATAAGATGAAACAAATAATCAATTGGCCAAGAGAAGAAAAAAAAGTCTCAAATCAAAATATGTAACTTATTTTTCAGGAATACAGTGAAGTGCAGAGAATTAAATTCAATACAGTAGGGCTTCATGTAATTTAGTATTATCTACCATGTTCCTCAAGCTGTTTAGTGTGTAATGTTTATTATACAGTATGTATATTATATCTTGTTTGAAATCCATGCTTTTAATTTGGAAGTCTTCTCTGTATAGGAATTAGTATACATAAAACTCAAAGAGAAACAAAAAAGCCACATTACAAATATAATGTAGAGCTATAATTAGCGTCCGTGAGGGCCGTTAACTTCACCGGTTTATTTTTTAGCACCGCAGCTATGACGTTAAGGAGGCAATTAAGCGTGTGGCAAACATAAACGAGGCAATTAAACATGGTGAAGTTATTTGAGCTACAAACATATGAACCATAGTTATAGGTGATATTACTCACAAGAGTACTTACTTATTCTCAGTAACACACTCCGAAATGGCACTGCAGGAAGTAATGAAATGAACAAGTGTTACCTCATAAGGAGACACATTGGAAACAAACGAGATTTAACAAATCTTTCATTCCCCCCAATCTTTCTGACAGTTTCTCACCAAAAATGGCCACAAGAGCGAGGGCCAATACCAGTATCGATATCTGTCGCAAGTACAGATACCATGAAATGTGGCCAGATATCGACCTAATACCGATACCTGGTATCGGTACTCGCCCAACTCTAATTTTAATAATTGAGTAATCGTTTGGAGCCATTTTTTAATTTAAAAATTTCCAAATCCTCTGATTTCAGCATGTCAATAGTAATTGCTCACTGATTTACCCAGTCGTTCATGAAAGAAGACTGATTATCTTCTGTCTTAGTGTGTTCCAAAACTACCCGCCGTAATGGAAATCCTTGTTAATTATTTTTTAATTTTTTTCCCCCCTTTAATTATATATATTTTTTCATGTATTATGTTTTTTCATTTTGGCATGATTTTTAGTTTATTATAAATGCTTTTTCATTCATCATATATGCTCTTTTTTCATTTAAATTAAGTTTTTGGTTTATTCTAAATGTTTTTTCGTTCATACTATATATATATATTTTTTTTATTATACAGGCTGTAAAACACCTCACCACACACTTTATACATGCACTTTTCTCCAATAAGCGTTAACATTTTTTCACATACTGTATCTCTTATTTAAATACAGTAGGTCTATACACTGTTTTCAAACCTTTGTAGATTTTTAAATAATAATAATAACAATAAAATAGAATTAAACTAATATGCAAAACATTAATTTGAGAAACCAAAATATAATGGCAATCCATCCATTTATTCCCGGGCAGGTATGTTCTCCTAAAAAAAAATTTAATAAATAAAAATAATAAAAAAACACAGACACTCACAACAACGACAACAACAGCTGTTAGAAATGACTCTTCATTTTAATGATGAAGATATGAGGCTGGACAAAAGAAATCCATTTTGACCGGGAGCTGGCCCGCGTGGGGCAGTGGCGTTGGCGAGCCATCAACAGGCACGACTGGTTTGGGGCGGACAATCTTGATTTTAATGATAAAGATACGAGGTGCTGGACACACAAACCCATTTTGAACCCATGCTTGATTAGCCAATAATAAGCAATGTATGGATTTTATTATTATGGTCTGTATTATTTTGTCTTGGTAAAAAGCTTTGGTAAGGCCTCAATCATCGTTGTTTATGACAGAATTGTACTGTAGACAAATTAAGCCATTTTAATGAAAATTTGAAATCTGTGGAAAAACCTGCCATAGGAAGGAGCAAAGGCACACTGTATAGCAAAGGGAGACCCAAGGATGTTTCTTGTATTCCTGAAGGTGATGGAGCGTCGAGTACGCTGTCTGGTGTTGATTGAAATTTATCCTTAAAATCCACATTGGTTTTAAATTGTAAAGTGTTTGCTGAATTGTAGCCACAGCGAACAATTTTCTGTTTGTTTTTTTCATCTAGGGCAACATGAGCAGAGGAAACAGTTTATTCTTCCGGAAGCTTCCAGCAGGAAAGACGTACTCACTTGATCAGCAAAGATTTTATTAACGAAAATGAGGCACCAATGCAAGCAAATCAAATGAAGTCTCATCTGGGGGACTGCTTGTCCATCCTCATTTTTGTATGCACTTGTTCCTCTTTATAGCCTGTTATGTGCTTTAAAAATTCAAAAGAATTTCCAAGTCAGGTTTTCGGATTTGTAAGAAAGTGACATCAAATACAATTGAATTTCTTTTGATTGATGGACCAAGGTATTGAAGCAAATCCTCAAAATGTTATTGATCGATCAGTGCCCGTCCCCCATTTCTTTCTTTTCATACATGATTCCTGGCCAATACTTCACATTTTTTTAACACACTTTATATTGCATGTGATCAGTCTAACATTGTAATGATCAAATGGGTTTGGCATGTTGGTATTGTTTTTCCTTATTATTATTATTATTATTATTATTATTATTGTAGAATATGTCCAGTCACGTACATGCATATGAAACTCATCAGACCTTTCTCTGTGATAGTTGTCAAGCGCTTCTATCAGCTCATTCGAATATCTAATAAAGGTAACTTTTTTTTTGTCAATTTTTTGTGAAGGTGTCTTTAGAATCCATGTTTGGACATCACCCTCTAAAGTCAAGTCTGCCTTTTGCCCTTATATGGCAGAAGCGCCAACCAGCTGCCAAATTTGATTCCCAAGATACACGACTTGGTACAAAGTGGAGGTACCCTGGGGCCCATTTCACAAAAGCAGGTTCAACAAACACCGGGACTAACTCTGTGAGACATGCCCTGAGAGGAAAATGCGTTATCGGTTCCAGGAAAGCTGATTTGAGCTACGGTAGTTTCATCAACACAGAGTAGTTTCACCTGGAGTTCCACCACACTAAAAAGACCGCATCAATGAAGCCCCGATTCTTCAAGTTACCATGGTAACGGGGAAGCAGAGGGCTGCGTCACCCTCTGCTTCCATGTTCCAGGTTAGGTTCATGGACTGTTACTACGGTAACTGACAAGAGAGCTTAAATGACCTCTTTTTATGAAACAGGCTAGTAGGGGTGTGAATTGCCTAGTACCTTTCGATTCGTAGGTCACGATTCGATTCAATACCGATTAATCCCGAGACTAATCTATACATTGATTTTTTTTTTACTCAAATTTAGAAAATACTAATCAGTAAACTAAGATTTGTATGGAAATTTATCTATTTATCTGAAAATTCAGGTTGCAGTCTGTTTCATGTTTGAACAGCACTGAAATTAAATATTAAGGCTTAATGTTCCATTAATATATTCTTCCATGCTTAATGTGTAAATCCTGACCCTAAGTAAGAAGTTTTGTTGAATATTTCCCTAAAAAATTGATGTTTAAAAAACGA
>NC_141241.1:27993098-27995598 GCF_054856555.1 Leptonotus elevatus | reverse complement strand
GTCAACCAGCCAGCAATGCACTACGATCTAACACTGATTTGGGGTCAATACGTCACATGACCTGGAAGCTATTCAGCAAAAAATAAATACATTAAAAAATAAAATTATATATATATATATATATATATATATATATATATATATTTAATTTAATTTTTTAAATAAATAAATATAATTTTTTTTTTTTTTTACATAGGGAGCTACAATGAAAAAAAAATAGTGTCTCCCCTACAGTTTCATTAAGACCACGATCCTTCCCATCCACTTTTGTCACGGCAAAAATCTCAGATAAAACTAACGTTCCTCTCCCATTTGCGACAACTACTGATGCGTATAAGGTACACAGAAAATGTCGGAATTTGTACCTCTCAGTCAGAATTTTAATCAACCCTCTTCCTGAAGTCAGATCTCCAACTCAGCAAAGCAGACAAATCTTACAAGGTAGACATAGAATTTCTGCTATCTGTTAATCATTAGAGTTACATGTTTTCTTGTACTTTCACACGGCTGACAAGCGCTAGGAGCACGCAGCTCTGGCGTTACTTTTGCGAGCAGCACGAGTCTGTAAAAAATTAGACGTCTGCTCAATGTGAAAAATAAAAGGAACACTTTCAGTAGATGTTTGTAACTTTTTTCTCTTAGGCTAGATACGTCTTATGGCATTTACTCAATAAGAGTTGAATTGAAATATACTTTAAAGTATCTGTGGAAATTGCTACATTTAATATTTGGTGGCATAACCCTTACTTGCAATAACAAAATCAAGCTTGTGATTCACACACTCTTCAGAAGATAAAATGCTCTATTGGGTTAAGGTACGGTGATTGACTTGGCCAGTCTAAGGCCCGGCAATCCCCCCCAATATAATTCTAAAAATTAAATCAATGTTCACATCTTTTGATATAAACAAGTGCTGTATAAGTAAAGATACAATCAGACAGTGGAAACTGCATCAAAAATGTTTTTAAGAAACATCACAGATGAGGCTGAAATATTAAAAGGTTAAATTGGAGACATTGCTTTTCTGTAATACTGTACATCAGCAAACTCACCCAAAGTCGCACATTAATGTATTTTAAATATCTATCTGTCCATTTCTGGCCACCTTCATATTCCTTATATTCCTTTCTAGATATCTAAAGACAAAAGAGCAGTTTACAGAATTACCTTTGCAAAGAAATCAGGAAACAGAGATAAGATCTGATTGAGAGGTGATCTCAAGCACAGATCTTTGTACCGCCCCACATTAAAGGGGTCAAGACATTTCAATAACTCAGGAAGACACAGCAAAATGGACCAAATCACAGGAAAACACTGGCTAAGGTATAAATATCGAATGGAATCTTCTTCTATTCCTGTAATAAATGTAGATGTTCACACCTTAGCAAATGCTGCCAGATTCTGAGCCATCTCCTTGAAAGTTTTACTGTCTCACAATTCACTGAGGCATAAGGGGCACAGAACACAACTGAAATCAGTCGCACTGTACATGTAAAATGTCAGAATTTCCATTAGACCAGTAAATCACATTCACACCTATGTAATTAATGAAACGTGCCATTTTGGGGAATATGCAAGGAAGAAGGAGAAAACATTTGGACATTTTCTGTTAGACATTTAGTCACTTTTGTTGCCTGTAGTGTAAATATTTATCGCTGAGTGTCAAGGGACATTCAATGTACAATATTATACAAGCTGTACACTAGTGGTGGGCGGATCCATCCAAATATCGATATTATCGATACCAAGTCCGTTTTGATATCGGACCGATACTGGCACTATAATATCGATATAGTAGTTTCAGTTTGGCTCTTTTATACACTGCTACGGTTTGGTCAAACAGATAACAGGTATGTCACCACACACTCAACTTCTGTCTGTCAGAGCAGAACAGGCACAGGCAGACTTGCTCCCGCTCTCCCTCCTCCCTGCTGTGCTTTAATCGTGTGCCGTCACGTGACTTAGCATCTCGTCTTTGTAGTAGATTGCCTGAACACAAACTGTATTGTACTGGGGAAAAAATGCTTTGACATGTTTTATGTTTAATATTTGCTGCATGATCATCTTTAACATCTTGTTTATTTAGGTTGAAAAAATCCCCAAAAGAAGTGCAATGAAGGCAGATTTTTTGTATTTTTTATATTTGTAGTTTCTGAACAGTATACCAAATTTGCAGTGTCGCACAGCACTACTGTACCCTGGCTACTTTACAATGTAGCAAAGTGTTGTTTCTTCTCCTATGAAAAGATTCAGTAAAATGTTAATAAAATGTGTGGGGCACATTCTTTTTTTTTTTTTTGAGACTGCCCTTTGAGAAGAATACGATTACACGCAGGCACGGTGAAAACAAACTCCACACAGGAAGGAAGGATTTAAACACACGACCTCTGAACACAAAAAAACACACAATTATCATGGAAGGTATAACCTCAATTTAGTTGTTTATTCTGTACAAAACTGCTAGGCTTGCTTCTCCACATCTTGTTCTTGGGATAAATCA